>NW_012106697.1:1120518-1131638 GCF_000951045.1 Mandrillus leucophaeus | reverse complement strand
GAATTGCTGAACCTGGGAGGCCAAGGTTGCAATGAGCTGAGATGGAACCACTGCATTCTAGGCTGGGTAACACAGTGATGCTGTGTCTCAAAGAAAAAATGATTATATCTTTAATGCTTGCTTTGTGTCAAGCGCCATGGTGATATTTTTAACGCTACTACCAAATCCACTAGGGTAATTTGTCATGACGTAACTATATAACATATGATTATACCATAATATTTAGTCCATCGGTGCCTTTCTGGTTTTCCTTCAGAGTACTATTTATCTTGATCGTTATTTTGGATTGAAGAAATAGAGAACTAATCCCAACAGCACTAATATACTGGTTCATTGGCTCCTTTACAATCAATGTAGACACATTAGAAACTAGTAGATTGAAAGCAGAGAGACATTTCATTCAGCCAGTATGCAACAAATATTGTAGTATGCAAACACTTTTTTCTCAGAATATCTTGATGTTACCATAACATAATTTTATGTTTTTAATGTAAGTCACATGGATGATAGGGTACATTCTTCCCAAGTGCTATGGTTTGGATGTTTCCCCTCCAAAATTAATTACCAATGTGATAGTATTAAGAGGTGGGAACTTTAGGAGGTTAGGACATGAGGGCTCTCCCCGCATCAATAAGGCCCTCATAAAAGAGGCTTTCCAGAGCATTCAGCTTGCTTTTCCTTCTGACTTCTGCCATGTGAGAACACAGCAATCCAAGACACCAAACCTGTATGTGACTTGATCTTGAACTTCCCACCCCCGAGAACTGTGAGAAGATAACTTTCCGCTCTTATAAATTACACAATCTCAGATATTTGATTATAGCGGCACAAACGGACTAAGATACGATTTCTATTGACTTCATAAGATCAAAACTACAGCAAAAGAATATTGAAGGGAAATCTATGGTAAGCATTTCTTCAATTACAGAATGGGAATGAGGAAAGGAGAAGTGAAATAATGTCTACAGAACACCTACCACCTGTGAGTTATTGGAATAAACTAGCTGATTTACACATATCTTCTCATTGACTCTCACACCAGTGAGACAGGGATGGTCCCTATACAACAGATGTGAACATACGGCTTGAAGAGGTGAGTGGTTGGCCCCCCAGTTCATGGAATAAACAGCAGAGCTTGCCGCTGATCAAGTACTGCATTTACAAGATGCAGGAAAACAGCATGGTAAGGATAAGACAGGGGCATCCAACTGTTGAGTCCCATCTCTCCCCTTAGTCATTTTTCTACCCACTTACAATAGTGTCTTTGAAAAAACTATTGTATAATACTATAAAACGTATTTTTCTAAGCACTATGTATTTATTTTTCTTATACATTTTAAGTCAGATATTGGGTTTAAAAGTATTCTAGGAGTTTTATTTGGAATTTCAGGTGACCAGCCAGATGAGGAGGGCTCAGATCTGTAAATACACTTAACTAATTAACTAATTAGAAGTTAATAGGGCAAGAAAGTGCTGTTCTTTTGTTTACAAATCATTGACAATGTGTTGGTAACAGATCAATTAATTATCTTTTAAAACATGTGCATTAAAGTTTACAACAACTTTAATAAAGTTATTTGCATTATAGAAACAATTTGAATCTGGATGACATTTATATGTTACTTGCTATTTGGTAATTAATAATGTCTTTAAGATAAAATTATACAATATAAGACTGTGAGAATTTAGTGTTAGATACAAGTTAAAACCCATTCTCTAACCATGTTGTAGATATGGTCTATTCTCAGTTACAGATAAATTACGAAAAATTGTTTTTAATGATTCTGACTGTGGAAACTTGTACTTTATACAATGACACATCCTATATTCCTGATGTTCTGAGTAAAGAGGAAAAGGTTAAGAGCAATTAATTCGGAGTTCACTGTCTAACCATGAACATTTTACCTCAATGGCAACTACAGCTAATTAACTCCACATCTGAGTGGAAAATTATAAAACAAAGAACACTATCAAAGTGAAGATATTATAAATCACAAAGAACAACAACTGTGGTAGTGCTTTGATTTTCATACTTCATTTCATAAAAGTGTAGAGAAGGCATTTATTTCATATAATGTTTGTTCTTATTAAATTGAAGCTCTTAAAATGATTAACAATTTAGAATGCATATAATTAATGATATAGATTTATTGTGGCACTAAACACTTTAGGGAGCACTTCTTTGATAATTCAAGCTGAGAAGTTCATAAAAATGTGTGTAAAGGAAATACTATATACATACATAAACATGTTTGTGCACCCATAAATATGTACATATGTATATATGTGCATGTATATGCATATATGTGTGTATATATGTATGTATGTACAGATACAATGTATGTATACTTCTAAATATATGTAAGTTGTGTCTAATTTCCAGGAGCTTACTTCTCCTGTAAGATTCTTTCTTGATGAACTCCATCAGCTGTCCTTCACCTAAGTCCTCTTTACCCATCCTTCAGATTTCAGTCCAAATAACATTTTTATTAAAAGAGAACTTGCATTTTACAAAACATCTCAAACACTCACTAAATGTTTCAATAGACACTTACTCCTGAGTTTTAACAGAACTCAACAATTTGTGATATCTGCTTCACTGTCTTTTTTATACACATTTTCAAATACAGATATGATCAAACTACGTCTTCCTTTCTCTTTTCTTCTTCCCCAACACTGTGATCTATCCAAACACTGTGATCTATCATTACCAGCCACGTTTTTTTTTTTCTCTTGTCCATGTAGGATCTATAAATAATGGATATTATTTTTGTGGGTTGCTTTTGAAATGTTTTACATAAGCATTACCAGGACATGTGTATGGTTATACCCTCATACAGAACTTATTTCCCTTTAAAGAACTTACTACATTTTGTATCTATACTTGTTTGAATACTTATTTATATGACCAGAGTATGCTTTTTGAAGGCAATGACCATATTCATTTTGCTTATCAATTATTAATTGTTGACAGTATTTTAACTAAAAGAAACGTTACTGGGGAAGAAAGAAGTCCTTAGATTAATGACGCATGGATCATTTGAAGTCACACTCAAACAGAATAAGTTGAATAGTCGTGTTTGGGAATACCGTGCTGCTTGTTTAAGTCTGGCATTTTTCTTTCAATGGCATTTGAAATCCCCCATCCTACGCCTTGACATTTTAAGTAATGTTGAGGCCAAAGTAAAAGGTGTATTTTCTGCTCTCAAGTAAACAACATTTTTCAAGAGCAATTAGGTGTTTGTCTTTGAAGCCAACATATTTGGTAAGCTTTACTTAAAATATAACATCTTCCTTATTATCTATAAAATTGGGTGTAGTCCAGGTCTACGTAAAAGCCCACAGTAGGTATTTAAAAAGTGATACATGATGATAAACTACAAATCTTAATCAATAATTTCAAAAGGATTCCTATATAGTTGCTCACTTCATTACCTGCCTTTGTTTTCAAATATTTGGGTGACTAACCATCAATGTTACTTTTAGGGGTATTTGCCTGTAAGTGACTGAAAGCCTTCCAAATATAATGACGCTCCATAGCCTCCAAGCAGAAAGTTAGTTCAAGATCGTGTCCTGCATAGATGTGCAACAGGACATGTATGCAGAATGGCAAGAAATCAAACATCAATTAATGAGAATGCTTATAATTACATTTATGTGTTTTCCCTAAAATAAGCATTTGAAATGAAAATGTACATCAGATTTGTCCATCTGCTTAATGAAGGGGAAAATTTAATCTAATTACATTCTAGCTGAATATTTACGCCTAATGCAATATTCTTTTAGTTTTTCAATATTTTACTTTAAAAGATAGTTTCCATAAACATAATATATTAAACCAGAAAAAAAATTCTCTCCAAAAATAATTTAGCATTTTTTATTCCATCATATATTAAAATTCACTAAACATAAATGCATTTCAAATCTATAGTTCAATTAGGTAATGCTATGAAAATACATTCTGAACTTCTTAGATTCTTTTATAGAGATCACTCACAAAAATACTATTTAGAAATAATAATCTTTCTCTTTAAAATTATATACATATTTTAATATGCTAAAATTATCATATTATTAATAAAGCGTATCACCTATTTGAAATTGGTCTTTGTAATCTATAATGATATTACTTAAAGCAATTATTAAAGGGTGACAAGTATTTTTGTTTTGGTGTGAATTTATTTAATATATAAGTTACATTTTGTTAGAACCTTCAATGTGAGTAAACTAATAATCTTAACAAATTTTTATTTCAATTTAAATTAAACTCATTCCTCCTACTTCATTATTAACTTAGTCTTCAAATTCTTTTCCTACCAAGAAAAATTATATATGTACATGTTCAAAAAATAGACATTGTATGCATCTAGGACACAGATATATTTTTCTATAAAGTTTAAATTTGATCAGGAATTTATTTTTAATCCCATATGAAGACAAATCACATACACACAGCTGGGCTGCACATGAACAGTGAGTCATTTCCCTCTCTGCCATATGCTATCTTTTCAAGGCAATATTGATGTGCTAATACAAACGAAGGCTATGGAGGACCAGCTCCAGTTCTGATGTACAACTGCTGCTCCCCTTTTTTGTTTTTTTGAGACGAAGTCTCACTCTCTTGACAGGCCGGAGTGCAGTGGTGCAATGTCGGCTCACTGCGACTTCCACCTCCCAGTTCAAGCGATTCTCCCACCTCAGCCTCCCGAGTAGCTGGGACTACAGGCATGCACCACCACTCCCGGCTAATTTTTGTATTTTACTAGAAATGGGGTTTCACCATGTTGGCCAGGATGGTCTCAATCTCCTGACCTCATGATCCACCTGCCCCCACCTCCCGAAGTGCTGGGATTACAGACATGAACCACTGTGCCCGGCCCTCAATCACTTTTTAAGGATCATTTTTTCTTGACACATTTAGTTTTGAAAAGAAAATAAATGGGGGTAGTGGGAGGCAGGTAGAAATAGAAGAAAAACACTTGAGGCTAAGACTTATGAGGAAACAAGGCACGAGTTTTATGAAAGGCAAGGGGCTCTTTGACATCCTGTGTTCTCTTGGAGAATTACGTTCACAGTCAAATACTGCATGGACAGGCATGTTCAGTATGAATATACTCAGCCAAGATGATATTGATTTGTGTTAAGGAATGAATGATTTTGCCCCCACCCCCAAGTTTAGATCTTGAAGCCTTAACCCCTAAATGGAAGGTATTCGGAGGTGAAGCCTTCGGAAGCTAATTAGGTTTAGATGACATCATGAGGGTGGAGCCCCTATGATGGAATTAGTGCCTTTATAAGAAAAGGAATACAGCAGAGCTCCCTCTCTCTGCCATGTGAGAATATAGCAATTAAGTGGCTGCCCGAAGCCAGGAAGAAGGTTGTCACTAAGAACAGAATCTGTAGACACCTTGTCCTTGGACTTCCCAGCCTCCAGAACTGTAGGAAATGAATATCCGTGTTGTGTAAGCCACCCAGTCTATGATGCCTTGTTACAGCAGCCTGAGATGACGAAGACGGTTTGCTCTTTGTATTTCAAGTTTATCAGAAATAGAAGTTGCCACTGGTAGCTCAAGACTTCTTTGTGGAACTTGCTAAGATTCCTTTGAAGGAGACTTTTGAAATCACAGTTGTTATTCTTAGCACTCTCTCTGGGGCTCCGCTTTCCCATCACCTCAACTTCTCCCTGGGTTTGTTTCCAGAAAGATCAAGCAGCAACTTGTGGTATTTTAGTATCTTCTTAAATTTGGCAATTGGTAGCTTAATGGTTGAGAAACAAAAATAAAAACAATAATAAACAAGCATAAAATTATATTTTTGGCCAGGCACAGTGGCTGACACCTGTAATCCTAGAACTTTGGGAGGCAGATCACCTGAGGTCAGGAGTTCAAGACCAGCCTGGACAACATGGTGAAATGTCATCTCTACTAAAAATACAAAAATTAGCCGTGCATGGTGGCCCATGCCTGTAATTTCAGCTACTACTCAGGAGGCTGAGGCAGGAGAGTTGTTTGAACCCAGGACGTGGAGGTTGCAGTGAGTCGAGATTGTGCCACTGCACTCCAGAGTATTAATAATTTATAATGGTAATAACTACCACTAACACTTACATGGCACTTGCTATGAGTCAGGCATTTTATACTAACTCATTTAATGCTTGAAACAACACTTTGGGTTGGATAGTATTACTATCTTTACTTTAAAGAAACTGATGAATAAAAAAGATGAGCATCTTGGCCAATGATATACAGTTAGGACACACATTTAACTTCCTTTTTTTTTTTTTTTTTTTTCAGGCAGGGTCTGGCTCTGCTGCCCAGGCTGGGGCACAGTGGTGTGATCATGGATCACTGCATCTTTGACCATACGGGCTCAAGTAATCCTCCAGCCTCAGTCTCTTGAGTAGTTAGGAGCACAGGTGTGCACCACCACTCCAGCTAAGTTTTTAAATTTTTCTAGAGACAGGGTATCCCTCTGTTATCCAGGCTTGGCTGTAACTCCTTAGTTCAATGGATCCTCCTACCTCAACCACTCAAAATGCTAGGATTACGGGTGTGGGCCATCATGCCTGGTCACATTTAGTTTCTAAAGGGGTTAAAGGATAGAAATAGTTCACTCAACTTTTCATTGCTACTAGAACCAGATACACACACACACACACACACACACACACACACACACACACACACAAACACACACACCCCTCTTAGCCTGGAACTTATTTTTATTTTTTTTTCATTAGATTTTTAAATTTTTTAAGTACTTAGAGGTCTTTTGTTTGTTTGAGACAAGCTCTCACTCTGTCACACAGGCTGGAGTACAGAGGCACAACCATAGCTCACTGCAGCCTCAAACTCTTGGGCCCAAGTGATCATCGTCTTCAGTCTCTAGAGCAGCTGCGACTGCAGGTACATGCCACCACGCCTAGCTAATTTCTCTTATTTTTTAACATTTTTCTTTTGTAGAGACAGGGTCTCACTATGTTGACTAAGTACTTAGCTCTTAAGGTACTTTCAAAAGTAAAGAAATCAGAAAATGAAGGATGAAAGAAAAAAATTAAAATTTGCTATACTTCTCTCCTCAGCTTACTAGTCCAGTTTATTCTCTAACTGCTATTTCTCTGATAATGGGATGAAAGTTTTCAAAATTTGGGCCAAATATTATTTACTTAAAACATGGCAGGTGATACGATATTTTCTGTGGAAAGCTTGCTGGGTATAAGCCCTGGCCTCATTTCTGTTTTTGGAAGAAATTTAAGGTAGTTAACTTCATGCTGTAATTCAATATATAAAAATAAAGTCATATATTGAATTAGTAACTTCTCTTTTGGTAGTTGTGTGTATGGTCAGGAGAATTAATGCATGGCCTAGTTATCATAATTTTCTACTGCATTTAGATCTATGCTTAGGATTGCCAGATAAAGTACTGGCTGCTCAGTTAAGTTTGAACTAGATATAATTACTAAATTTTGAGTTTATGTTCCACGTGTCTGTGTGTGTGTGTGTGTATTTTTTCCAGTACCTAGAAACCTTATGTATACTGTGTTGTTTTATAATGTGCATGTGAAGTGTGCTTTTTGTGCCTTTCTGGTTTAGATGCCAGAACTTCTATTCTGAAGAGTTTTCTAATTTTATAAGACGAGCACTGAAAAAGAAAATGCCAAGGTGCCTAAGAATTGAACTTCAAATTAAGATCTGAATTAACATCCAGGTAATACCTGTGGGTCTAAAGCCAGAACTGAAAAGGCAGAGCAGAATGAAACAAAATCATGGAAATTGATATTATTGTATGTGTCCTATAGCCAGTATTAGAAATAAATAAAATCACATGTGCATAAAGCACGAAGGCGTCGTGCTAATTACAAACAGCCCAGTTAGAACAAGTCTCTGGGAAGCTGCCCTGCATGCTGACCTCCACACACACACACACACACACACACACACACACACACTCACACTCCTTGGTTGGTTCTCTTAGGTGGTTCTTCTAGTTGGTTCCTCACCCTCTACCTGTGGGGATAGCTAAAAAGCTAAAGCTTTCTTAAAACAGCTCCTTGACTCAGTGAGTTAGTGTTGCAAAAAGGCAAGAATTCATATGTAAAAAATCTATAAAACCACAAAAAAAAAGGCCACCAACACATCAATATTTAAGTGAAGGATTATGCCAGAAGGAATCAGAAAGAGCATTGGAAAAAATATATTTTTACATAAAATGCTGTATTTGTAAAATAATTTTCTATTAGCAAGTACTGTATTTCTAGAAACTTGTGAATAGAGAGAGGTTAGGCAATAATTGAGGGTAGAACCATGTTGTTCAGTTAGAATATATTTAATAACATTTTCACACTTATTATTTGACACATAAAAATTTTACCAAATAGCACTTGGGGATCTACTGATAACCTATTTTCCACTTAAAATAGCTTCCAGGGATGCCAAATTTAGGAATGATGAAAATTTCTCAAGTCAATTTTGTTTCTAACTTATTTTGTTAGCCTTAGCTTTTTGCACCTTGACCAAAATAAAGTAGATGCCAATAAATGATGGTTAAACAAAAGCTAATTTGCTATTTTCCCAAATGCCTCTGCCTCTTATCAGCCTGAAACTGACATGTATGTTGCTCCATGCTCAACGAGGTTTAATCTAAAGTTTAAAATGTTTGCTTAATTTAAAATATTTTATTTATACCTCAAAAGAAGTTGATTATCTTTGAAAGTGATTTGTGGCTTATTCAATATTTTTTATTGCCAGCAAATGGTAGTGTGTCCAGCACATAGTAAGCCATCAATATATATCTTGTAAATGAGGGGAGAATTAATGAGTAAATGTGTTAAAAGAATTTCCTATGCTCATTTGGGTTTTGTTGCCCCATGTATAAGTTGGAATTTTTTTTTAATAAGCAACAAAAGTTAGAGGGCTATTTTCAAGAGAAAATCAAGGGTGTCATAGGAAAAAAGAGTAACAGAATGCTTCCAAATAAGAAGACAATCCTTATATAGAGAGTCTTTTCTGCTCTGGCTGAGGAGTCTCCAAAAGGTATGTTGTCTGGGAAATGGAAGTAATAACAATGCCTACCTCATATTAGACGTTAAGTATAAACTAAAAACGAGGTTTATTGGAAACCTGTAGCCATGAACACATATAATTGAATGAATCATATGGTTTCTGATTCTGTCTTTTACTCTCATAGAGATGTTTTATGTTGAACCAATGCATATAACTATTGATAAAGGAGGAATAATAGCCCTGTAAGAAAGGTTAGATTTGGTATGTCTGAAGTTACATTTAACAAGAAGATACAATCCTCAAATGTTGAGTTTGGGTTATATACAGATATCTAGGCTGATCCACTGTCAGTCAAAATTGGATATCTTAATCATTCAACTCCACTCCCACTGCAGACTTCATCTACATTAATTCATACTCTTTGCCCAAGTTGGAGTGAAGCTCACTTTCACCAAGACTGCCTTTTGATTCCAGACCACACAAACCTGTGAATATGCAAGACCATTCAAGAATTAACCCTTGGAACCTGCATCATTACTACTTGCACAAGCCACAGAGTCAGATGCTCACTCAAATCCAAGATGCTATGTTATAGCATAATAATAAGGAACTGATTATCTAAGTAGGCAAAAGTATAGTGACAGTTCTTTAACAATTTGTTCTTGATATTTAAAAAGGCTATCAAAGCTGAGTGACTTTAATGACTATAAATTGCAGTGATCCACAATAGAGCCCATACGTACTTTCTCATTTTTCTTGTACTGCCAGTTCCATTTTTGTTCTCATTTAGGATCCTCTTTGCCTGGGGGAGGGATAGCATTAGGAGAAATACCTAATGTAAATGACAAGTTGGGTGCAGCAAACCAGCATGGCGCACATATACCTATGCATCAAACCTTCAGGTTGTGCACATGTACCCTAGAACTTAAAGTATAATTTAAAAAAAGAAATATTGACAAGTAATGTATATATTCCTTGCTTATGCTACAAATTGAGGGTAAAATTCCCCAGGGATAAGTTTAAGTCATTGTCTTGATATTACGTATTGAAAATCACAAGTTCTAGTTCTTTTTTTCAAATGTCTTTTGAAAGCTCATCAATTCAAATAAAAGTATACATGTCTTATAAGTGATTTGATAACAAAAATCAGATGTCTTATTTGGTGGATTTGTTTTGTGATCATTAAGATTTTTCCAGCAAGCTGTAGCCCCCCACTTCAGACTTGTTTCAACCCCTCATTTCTATCAGATAAGAACACCAGGTACTATTTTCAAATAAGCAAATGCTGCCCCAGGGACAGAAAGCAAAGATGGGCAGCAGTGAGTGAGTCCTGGTACTTGGACTTGAGTAACTGCAAAATGGATTTTGTGGATTTTTTGTAGTTGAGTTACCTGCCTACCTGATAATACTTGGAAAAGAGAATCGTTAGCATAACACAGCAGCAGAAGTTATTACTTGTCTCAATTTCTGCCACATTGCTTTGGCATTAGAAACTATGGTGCTGAAAAATCATTAAAGGACATGTATAGTTCTAAATTTTAAAAGTTCAACGAAGTTCATATTTTCAGAGAAATATAGAGGAACAGATTTTTCCCACTCAAGTGTCAAGAGGTTCTTGACTGCCTGAAGCTCTTTCTGCCTGAACATTACTTTTCCTTACAATTTCCTCTCCTTAAGCGTCATGTAAATCACTAGCAATAGATGCTGATCCTCCTATCTTATTAGCAGTTTTATATTCGATTCCCTAATATAATCTCTGCTTCATCTCTTTGATTGCAAGTCCCTACCTGGGCAAAGGTGAAAAATGTCTCCAACAGAACACATGAACTTAGCCGGACAAGGTGGCTCACGCCTATTATCCCAGCACTTTGGGAGGCCGAGATGGTTAGATCACCTGAGTCAGGAGTTCAAGACCAGCCTGGCCAACATGGCGAAACCTCGTCTCTACTAAAGATACAAAAATTAGCCAGTAGGGGTGCTAGGCGCCTGTAATCCCAGCTAATCTGGAGGCTGAGGCAGGAGAATCCCTTGAACTCAGGAGGTGGAGGTTCCAGTGAGCCGAGATGGTGCCACTGCATTCCAGCCTGGGTGACAGAGCAAGACTCCGTCTCAAAAAAA
>NW_012106697.1:1115348-1119563 GCF_000951045.1 Mandrillus leucophaeus | reverse complement strand
ATTATTTGGCTTTTCAGCTGCTGATATGGGGGATGACTTCCCATTATTTATTCTTCTTAGTTACTTTTCTATTCAGTTCTCAAAGTAGGGAATTTATAATCCATAACTGTTTTGCTAATTTGCTTTTCATTTCTTCCTTTGTCTACATGACTAATTAGACAAACTCTGCAAATTATTGCAAATTCAAATATTAGAGCCCTAATTTTTTTCATTTGGGATCAAAATTAGAAGCACATTAGTATTCAGTCTCTCAATAGTTCGGTGAAAACAGTTCAGTGGTTTCTACTAAATGAAATACAAGGAGATGCACCCTGCTACTTTGCAAGCCCTTACTTTATATCAATATGTAATGTTCAGCTAACATTCAATATGTTTTCAGGAAAATTTAATCTGAAAAGCATTGCTGGTAATCTCATTAGCTATTCAAGTCTGTCTCCTGCATTAGCTATCATGTCATAGTGACTAAGGACCATCGAACTTCAGGAATCTGATTCAGTGATGTCCCCTCGGGTGCTCCCTAATGCAGGTGACTCACTGTCACCACAGAAAGTTTCCTTGCTTTTTGTATCATAATCTGACAAGATACTTGAAGAGTGTCTCTCATTTTGGTGTTTGTACCTGAACAAAAAATTTTAAAATTATATAGTGATCCTATGTGACTCTGCATAGTACTGCCCATCTATTGACTGTGGAGAAATCATCATGCTTATCTACTCAAGTTGGTGTCAGAGAAGCGTAAGAGCTGATGTAGAGTGTTGACAAGTAGTGCTAGGCTAACCACTCCTTGCATTCTCTGCTGCTACTGTAGTGTGTGGGGTGGGGGGAGAGGAGTAGGGGAGAGGAGTAGGGGAGAGGAGTAGGGGAGAGGAGTAGGAGAGAGACTTTGTGAAGTGCCAAAGAAAACATAAGTTAATATGGCTGATCTTCTCTCATAAAGGCAGTATCCTCCTACGTGAAGAGTAGAAGAGTAGAGATAGCATTTATTTTTTAAGACAATTTTCTCAATCGAAGTAATGCATTACAAAAGAATATACTAAATTTGTCCCTTATCATAACTCTTTCTTGAGTGGTAGTTTGTGACAGCATGACTTCAGTACTCGGTAATCAGATTTGATGTAAATGTTTAAGTACAACTCTGTATCTCCCACTTCTGTCAAGGTTGCATTGCTAGTCAATTCTTAAATGTTCTTAGCCATAAGAAAGATAACCCATGGTTTCTACACATGATGATGCAGCTGCCTGGCCTGGTTTAGCTATAGCCCTGTTCAGCTAGGATGAGTACGCTACCCTACCTCTGAAAATCACATCCATTAGATGAATCAAGAGTTGTAATGATTATCTTTAGTAATTTCATGCCTCTGATATATGACCAGTAAGGCATTCATCTCAATGACCTTGTATTTAAATGTTCTTTTTTATGGTTTTAATTATATACACTTGGAGAAGGTACTCCCCCTTCTTTTATAAGTAGAGACAAGTAGGCACTTCGATTCTAGGCATTTAAAGCTTTTGCTAACCTCCTGCATAGACCGGAGATAATAGGGATCTTAGGAGTCCTGTGACTTTGCAGCAAGATGGCCTCTGCAGAGGCCTCTACCTTTCCAGCAGTAATCAAGTTGGAGCCCCAGAACGCCATCACCTTTTTGTAAGTCCTGTAACTCTCCTCCCCTCAGTATTGCTCACAGCCTTGGCACCATAAACTACCTTAGAAGCATACAAGTAATTGCATCACGCCTCCTACTGCTCATTAGGTCTGTTACCGCGCAAAGCCCAGGTCATCTACTGTGATTCTCTTTGGTCGACCTCATCTCCCACCGCTCTGCAATTCTAGAAGCTCCTCCAGTGACCCCCCTGGAATTCACAATTATCAGCAAAATACCCTGAACTTCACCTTCTTCTCTGATCCTTCACTTCATTGTCTTGCTCTCCCCTGTGCTATGAACTCCCCCGGCCCCCATATTCCTTGTATTACTTGGATTCTAAGGGACCCAGGCATGCATCTTCCTTGCTGATTTGATATTTACAAATCATTCTGAAAAAAAAAAAAAGCCAGTTTTGAATCTTAAGTCCCTAGAAAATCCCACCTCTACTTTCTTGGTTGGTATTACCCATCTACGTTTGGGTCATTCTACCTCATTCCTTGAGCTTCCAGGATCACCGTAACTCCCTCTGACACCACTTCTTCCATAACTGTTGGTGACTGTAATATCCGAAGAGTCCCTGCACTCTCCACCTCTGGTCAACTCCCCACAGCTGTGCTCCTGACCCCATCCCTTTTCTCTTTCTCAATAACTTGCTCCAGCAGTTCTTTCTCCACCATCTCTTTAGTGCCAATACTTATTTTTTCTTTTTACCAAATGATTCTCATTATCATATAAACTTATTGTTATTACTCCCATATATTTTAAAATATTTTTTTCTCTATTCAACTTTTTCTCTCAGCCACTGCCTCATTTCTCCTCTTCCCTTTATGAGAATGCTTCTTAGAAAAGTTGTTTAGTCTGACTGCCTGTTATTTTCCTCTCTCTAACTCTTGTGTTGACTTAGGGACAAAAGTTCCTTGGGAAAGAGATGTATGCAACTTAAGACAATCATGAAATTCCATCAAATTTCATAGAGTACCTATTGAACTCATAGAACTAGTTCCTACAAATACCTTGGAAAATATTTCATTATAATGTAATTCACCAGACAACTCTGCTGAAATTGTTTCCTATGAGAATCACCAGGGGACTCCACTCTAATAAAAGCAAGAGTTTGTTTTCAGTCTTCATTTTACTTGACCTATCAACTTCGGATAGTTGACGTCTCTTTCTTCCTTGAAATACTGTTTTGACTGGACATCCAGGAAACCACACTTTCCTAGTTTTCTTCCTACTTCTCTGGTCCTCATCACTCCATTCCCAAAAGTTAGCGTTCCTCAGGGCTCAGTCTGTGGCTCTTTTCTGTTTTCTAGCTACACTCAGAAATCTCCTACATTTTCAGGCTATAAATAACATCAACATCTAGGGCATATGGGCAGGGAGAGTGAGAAGGCATGTTTTCAAAATATTGTGAAATTATATTGTGGCCACCTTTCTATGCTATCTCCTCCTTATCCTCCAGAATTACTGCTCTAAACTTTCCTCTTCCAGATGCCCAGGGTATCACATCATTCATTATTCTTCACCAAGGGATGCCACCAGACTTATCCTCCTTCACACGACCTACATTTTGATGTTTGCATTTCTCTTCTTTAGAATAAATATCCCAGATCACTGGAAGAGATCTGTGACATAGCATTTCTGCCTTCCTTTAAACACTTGGAAAAATAAAACACATGGAGGTGGAATCTATCAGCTAGCCAGAATGCATTTCCAGGATCCTCATTTCCCCATTCAGTTTTCATTCCTCTGTACTATGAGGAGTGAGGCTCAGGCCACTGTACTATGAGGTAATGGATAGCATACCCAATACCTTAGTACACATTAGGATGAGCTGAAATCTTTGAGTTGTAATTGATGTGTTTACACTATTACTGGGGATTTTGTGATTTTCATTAACTGAAATGTCAGAAGATGAACCATTTTGAAGTAAGCTAGGTTTAAGGTGCCAACACCACTTTTCTGTGCTGTAATTTCCACTGTGGTGAGACTGGTTGTGATTCTACCTATAAAACCCCTCTTTATGTAATTATAAGAAATACTGAGCAGCTAAAATATGCCAAGCACTCTGTCCGTTTACCAAAAATGTCCCCTTCATTTGTTTTCTATGGCTGCTGTAACGAATTGCCATAAACTTGGTGACTTAAAATAATGTATGTTTATTCTCTTCCAGTTCTGGAGGCCAGAAATCTGAAATTTACTTTTACTGGGGCAATATCTGCATGGTGTCAGGGCCATGCTCCTTCTAGAGGCTATAGGAAGATTCCATTTCTTGACCCTTCCAGCTTCTGGTGGTTGCAGGCATTCCCTGGCTTATGGCCACATCATTCTGATGCCTGCCTGCATGACAGCATTGCCTTCTCCTCTGTATGTTTATTTGTAAAATCTCCCTGTTTCTCTTTTATAAGGATAATACGATTGCACTTAGTGGCCATGTGGGCAATCAAGAATGCTTTCCATATCTCACGTCCATATCTTCAACTTAATCACGTCTTGTGAAGTCTTTTTTTTTTTTTTTTGGTCATATAAGGTATCAATCAGAGATGCCAGGTATTGAGGTGTGTGCAAAATA
>NW_012106697.1:1112062-1114046 GCF_000951045.1 Mandrillus leucophaeus | reverse complement strand
CTGTCTCAAAAAAAAAAAAAAAAAAAATGAACTTGAACTGAATGAGGACCTGAACTGGTTTTGACCTTCTTTAAGCACGGTGACTTCACAAAACAGATTCTTTTCTCTTCACCACATTGACTCGTCTCCGCCTCAAATCCACAGAATACTCATGTTCTCTTTACTCCTTCAATTCCAAATTGTATGTTAAACTTAATCTAAGGCCAACACTTTCAATATACTGTGTGCCTCAGAAATAACTCACTCCCTCTTCTGTATTTTTATGAGTCGTTTCTCCATAGATATATCTTTAAAATGTTTTATTTAATCAAATTCTTCACACGAAATTACAAATACAATGGATAAATTAAAAACTGTAAAATTTGGAACTCTTTCAAAGTATTTTTAAAAAAACAAACTTTATTTTTCACTTCTATCTTTTCAATGGCACAGAAAAGAAAATATAAGAAAGAGGGGGCAAGTGTTTAAAAATATTTTGTTTTCATTTGGGATCAAGTAAGAGTGTGGATAAGCACATTACTGGCATACTGTTACATAAATTCCCTGATGGCAACACTATGAATATATCAAATATCTGCTTGCTTATATATTTATAGTCTGCCTAGTTAAAAAATGATTTGCATCATTTATGTGACAATATAATGGTAGTGCTTAAATATAACATTGCCTTCATATTAAAATAGGAAAATATTAAAAATATATTCATAGTCAGATGCATATTCTGAAATTCCATTTGCATATTTAATATATTATCCAGGTGGTACTTTCTCTATATCTTCAAGACATGACATTACTATGAGTTTTCTAATTTTTAATGCATTTTTAATTAATTATTTTCATTATCATTATTTTACAACAAGCAATATCAGGATTTTGTCTCCTCCCCTTTCTTGGTCTCCTTCCTAATATTACTTGGGGGAAGGGCACTGAACCATCCATAAAACTCCACCTTTCCCTTATCAGGACTCTGCTTTTACACTTTAGAGATTATCAATATCTTGTGTACTTAACAGAGGCAGTAGTCGCCACTTACAGCTGTTCAACATTATTTGGCTTTTCAGCTGCTGATATGGGGGATGACTTCCCATTATTTATTCTTCTTAGTTACTTTTCTATTCAGTTCTCAAAGTAGGGAATTTATAATCCATAACTGTTTTGCTAATTTGCTTTTCATTTCTTCCTTTGTCTACATGACTAATTAGACAAACTCTGCAAATTATTGCAAATTCAAATATTAGAGCCCTAATTTTTTTCATTTGGGATCAAAATTAGAAGCACATTAGTATTCAGTCTCTCAATAGTTCGGTGAAAACAGTTCAGTGGTTTCTACTAAATGAAATACAAGGAGATGCACCCTGCTACTTTGCAAGCCCTTACTTTATATCAATATGTAATGTTCAGCTAACATTCAATATGTTTTCAGGAAAATTTAATCTGAAAAGCATTGCTGGTAATCTCATTAGCTATTCAAGTCTGTCTCCTGCATTAGCTATCATGTCATAGTGACTAAGGACCATCGAACTTCAGGAATCTGATTCAGTGATGTCCCCTCGGGTGCTCCCTAATGCAGGTGACTCACTGTCACCACAGAAAGTTTCCTTGCTTTTTGTATCATAATCTGACAAGATACTTGAAGAGTGTCTCTCATTTTGGTGTTTGTACCTGAACAAAAAATTTTAAAATTATATAGTGATCCTATGTGACTCTGCATAGTACTGCCCATCTATTGACTGTGGAGAAATCATCATGCTTATCTACTCAAGTTGGTGTCAGAGAAGCGTAAGAGCTGATGTAGAGTGTTGACAAGTAGTGCTAGGCTAACCACTCCTTGCGTTCTCTGCTGCTACTGTAGTGTGTGGGGTGGGGGGAGAGGAGTAGGGGAGAGGAGTAGGGGAGAGGAGTAGGAGAGAGACTTTGTGAAGTGCCAAAGAAAACATAAGTTAATATGGCTGATCTTCTCTCATAAAGGCAGTATCCTCCTACG
>NW_012106697.1:1071149-1109907 GCF_000951045.1 Mandrillus leucophaeus | reverse complement strand
CATATCTCACGTCCATATCTTCAACTTAATCACGTCTTGTGAAGTCTTTTTTTTTTTTTTTTGGTCATATAAGGTATCAATCAGAGATGCCAGGTATTGAGGTGTGTGCAAAATATCTATAAATATTATAACAAATAGAAGGGAAAATTAACTTACTACCTTAGCAATTTTTGCCATAGTCAGTTTCTTTCAAACTTTGGATTTCTTAGTCTCTATGATTTACACCTCACATATACTTTATTTTTTTCTATATAATTCAAATTATAAATTCAATGATGAATTAAAAGAAAATGTGTAAAATATGGAACTTTCAAATACATATTTGTTGTTTTTCTATTTTGTACACATGGCATCTTTTTCATAAGCATTAGAATATAATTCTAAAAGTTTAATGAAAATGGATAAATACTATTACTTCATTTCAACACGACAGTCCTGGATGAAAAATAATTTGCACAGTATTTTCAATTCCGTTATTATAATTTTTGCACAAGAATGAGGTGTAAGATGTTTATTGTCTAGTATATGTTGGGAATTAGAATTGCATGCCCTACCACCTTGACCTTTATCCATATTCTGCATTTTGATTGGATAACCTTTCTGCTTCTTCTTCCTATTTATAGCTTTACTTCACTAAGAGGAACAGGTGAATGTCCAGCCAGTAAATACATAGAATAGCAGAAGGTCAAGCTGATAGAGGAGATGGCTAAATCTCACATAGGATATATACCTTTCCAATGCTAGGACCTCATTCTCATGTAAAAATTTAAATACAAATGCAAATAGCATAACTGAATTCATTTTCTGAAACTGAATAAAAGAATTGTGGCAAACTTAACCCATTCTACATAAGGTTGCAATTTCCTAGCCTTCCACGGAAATATCCTTGAAAGATTACTCAAGGTCACAAAGTCAGCTTTTATTATCACTAAAGTGATGCATTCATATATTTGTATCTTAAGCCCTGTATAAGGAATGCTATTTCAGATCTGTCATCATTTTTTGGTTGATACAAAATCACAGATTGATTATGACTTTCTCCAGCTCTTCTCTGACAGTGAGTACTGATGGACTCTTGGCAAAACTACAGTTCATGACTAGTAAAATACTTTACAATTTTACTCCAAAGTTGTGAATCACTATCAAACCTTTTTCATGCTTCCTTTTAAACTCAACATTCCTCCTAAAAGCACATATTTATCTATGGTAACCCTGATATGTTACTCTTTGTTACATTATTTTTCTTAGTATACTTATAATTAGAACAAGAGTGTCAAGAATTATCCCCTAGCAGTTTTTTCCACTATCATCTAAAAATTAGACTTTAGTGAAATGCTAATTTAAAAATAAATCTCAATTTTTCCCACATTTTGAAATACAACAACTAAGGTTATCATCTTGATATGTATACGTTCGAATAATCTTATATTCAACAAATTTGTGCATAAATACTGCCTCAAATGCAATTTTTAAAAATGGTATTATACAGACCAGTAACCAAATAATAAACCCAGATTGCTTCTATACTTTAATTCACTAAGCCTGACTCTTTGATTCATGAGAAAATAGTTGAGGGTGAATTAATTATAATTTAAATTTTTCAGTGCCTCCCAGAAACATACATCATTGAAGAGAGCTCCTATCATCTTTGAAAAATATGCATATAGTAAACTATCAAAACATAAGTATATTTTGCCTGATCTAGGAAAACTTACGATTTAAATTTCACCATCTTTGTATAATAGAACTTGCATGTACCAAAGGCAAACCCTTATTTTTACTGGTGAAGAAACAGCCTCAGAGATTAGTCACACAACTAGATACATTTCTTTCATCAATTCAAAAGACAGCTAATGTATGTCAGCTAAAAAAATAAGGTTAAATAGAGAAAAATAACTTTATTTATACAAATATTTAGGACAATACAGTGCTTCTATTATTTTTATTTCACGTAATTTTACATTTTTATTATGTCATGCTGAATTTTATCAACCTTTAGGGTCAAAACAGAATCTACTCCTCAGCGGAAGAAAGCAACATGAACACAGTTGGAAGTAACTGAAACATAAGGAGTAATTGAACAAAGATTTATGTTGCTATTCTTTACTGTGTTGAATGTTTTAAAACTGTCTGTTTTAAAATCTAGTGGGAAGAACCGACCAGAGAAGGAGAAGCTGAACATCAAGAGAAAGAGGATAATTAGACTAGAAGTCTCTTGTGAGTATGGAAGAGTATTTAATTAACACATATTTGCAGAATCTGGCCATGACCTGAAGGGAATTAAAAAAAATAGGGTGTGTGTGTGTATGAGGCTGTTCTTGCATTGCTATGAAGAAATACCTAAGACTGGGTCATTTTTAAGAATAGAGATTTCATTGGCTCGTGGTTCTGCAGGCTGTGCAAACATGGGCCCTGCAGCTGCTTGGTTTCTGGTGAGGCCTCAGGGAGCTTTTACTCATGGCAGAAGGTGAAGAGGGAGCAGTTGCATCGCATGGCAAGAGCAGGAGCAAGGGAGAAGAGGGGAAGGTGACACACACTTTCAAACAACCAGATCTCACGAGAAGTCATTCACTGTTGCAAGGACAGCACCAAGGGGATGGTGCTAAACCGTTTATGAGAAAACCATCCCCATGATCCAATCACCTCCCACCAGGCTGCACCTCCAACACTGGGGATTACATTTCAATATGAGACTTGAAGGGGCCAGCCAAACTGTACCAGTGTGCGTGCAAGTTTAGGAATTAGCAGTTTCCTTTGAAATCCTGGGAAGTTAAATCTAATTTCTCAAAGAAGGGACATAAGGAAAGGGCATAGCTGATTAAATGGAAGAAAATATTAAGAGAAGAATCCACCAAATGGATGCCTAACGAGGTTAAAAATAAAACAGTAGCAAGAAATCCCAGACATACTTAAATGGTTGACAAGTTGAAATTGTTGACAACAAGGAAATCATGATGTAGTCAAGAAGCATGTCTGTGGAGCTGGCTACTGTGGGTGATGGGGCAATTGCAGATAATAATAGGATTCTATGTGGGCTGAGAAGATGATACCTACTTTGTGGTTAGGCATTGTTCTGCCAGTACAACGTCCTGCCTTAGAAGTAGTAATTCTTGGGGAATTGGGATCATCATGGCGGATGGGAGGCAGGATAGGTTGTAGCTCTAGACAGAACAGTGTACAGAGGCTCACATCACTAATTTTAGCTCCAAATCAACTGCAAGAACAAACTAACAATCCTGTGAGGACCCACAGACCCTCTGAAAGAAGTGAACTGCTCCTGCAGGACCTGGGAGATCCCCCAAATATTGTAAGTGCCCGAACTGTGGAAGTGGGAATCGTAGACCTTCCTTTCCCAAACGCACGCCCCCACTGGGGAAACTAAAGGACCGTTTGTGGGAGAAGTTTCCAATTTTACCCGGAGCCAAGTCAATTTGGAGAGCTGAGCAAATTACAGGGGTAGAGGAAGCAGCAGAAAGGCCCTGGGAGCTCGCTTGGTCCCCAAGCAGCCCATTCCTGCCTGGCACCCCAGGGATCCAACAGGAGAGGAGCAGGGGATAAAACTCCACAGGGAGAAGGAAATCTCTACCTGAACTTTGTAACAATTTGAATGGGGTGAGAAGCCTCCTGGTCAGAACTCAGGGGAGGGCACAAATCTGGTGTGCAGGCTCCACAGGCCAGGGGAGAACCAAGTCCTTTTCTTATGCAGCTGGGAGGGGGGTAACCTGGGGCAGGTTTTCAAGCCCGTTTTCCCTCTGCCTGGAAACAGATTCAGGGCTATTGAAGGGGGCACAGTGGGAGTGAGACAGGCCCTTCAGCTTGCGTAGGATCTGGGTAAGGCCTGTGACTGCCAGCTTTACCCCACTTTCCTGACAACCTGCATGAGTTAGCAGAGGCAGCCAGGGACCTGGGAATATCACCCCCATTCCCCACAGCAACCCCAGCAAGAGCTGCCCAAGGAGAGTCTGAGCTCAGACATAACTATCCCTGCTCCCACCTGATGGTCCTTCCCTACCCACTCTGATAGTAGAAGACAAAGTGCATATAATCTTGGGAGTTCTGGGGCCCTGACCACTGCTGGTTCCTCCCCATACTACCACAGCTGATGCTTTCTGGAAAGTGCCACCTCCTGACAGAACACCAATCAGCACAAAAATGGGGCATTAAATCACCAAAGCTAAGAACCCTCACAGAGTCCATGACACTCCTCTGCCACCTCCACTGAACAGGCAGTGGTATCCATGGCTGAGAGACCCATAGACGGTTCACATGACAAGACTCTGCAGACGACCCCTAGTACCAGACCATAGCCGGGTAGACTCGCTAGGTGGCTAGACCAAGAAGACAGACAACAATCACTGCAGTTTGGCTCACAGGAAGCCACATCCATAGAAAAATGGGAGAGATACGACTCCTACATCAAGGGAACATCCGTGGGACAAAATAATCTAAACGACAGCCTTCAGCCCCAGACCTTCCCTCTGGCAGAGCCTACCCACATGAGAAGAAACCAGAAGACCAACCCTGGTGATACGACAAAACAAGGCTCTTCAACACCCCCAAAAATCACACTAGTTCATGAGTAATGGACCCAAACCAATAGGAAGTCCCTGATTTACCTGAAAAAGAATTCAGGGGATTAGTTATTAAGCTATTCTGGGAGGGGAAAGCCCAATACAATGAAATCCAAAAAACTTATACAAGAAGTGAAGGGAGAAATATTCAAGGAATTAAATAGCTGAAAGAAAAAAACAATAAAAAATTCAGGAAATTTTGGACACATTTTTAGAAATGCAAAATTCTCTAGAAAGTCTCAGCAATAGAATTTAACAAGTAGAAGAAAGAAATTCAGCGCTTGAAGACAGGGTCTTTGAATTAACCCAATTCAACAAACACAAAGAAAAAATTAAGGAAACATGAACAAGGCCAGGAAGAAGTCTGGGATTAAGTGAAACAACCAAACTTAAGAATAATTGGTGCTCCTGAGGAAGAAGAGAATTCTAAAAACTTGGAAAACATATTTGGGGAAATAATCGAGGAGAACTTCCCTGGCCTTGCTAGAGACCTGGACATCCAAATACAAGAAGCACAAAGGATACCTGGGTAATTCATCACAAAAAGATCTTCACCTAGGCACACTGTCATCTAAAGTTAAGATAAAGGAAAGAATATTAAGACCTGTAAGACAGAAACACCAAGTAACCTATAAAGGAAAACCTATCAGGTTAACAGCAGATTTTCTCAGCAGAAGCCCTGCAATCTAGAAGAGATTGGGGCCCTATCTTCAGCTTCCTCAAATAAAACAATTACCAGTCTAGAATTTTGTATCCAGTGAAACTAAGCATGATATGTGAAGGAAATATAGCCTTTTACAGACAAACAAGTACGGAGAGAATTTGCCATTACCAAGCCACCACTACAAGAACTGCTAAAAGGAGTACTTGTGTTCTAAATCTTGAAACAAATCTTGGAAACACATCAAAACTGAACCTCTTTAAAGCATAAATCACACAGGACCTACAAAACAAAAATGTAAGTTAAAAGGCAAAAATAAAAAAACTAAAGTACACAGACAACAAAGAGCATGAACACAACAGCACCTCACATTTCAATACTAACATTAAATGTAAATGACCTAAATGCTCCACTTAAAAGATACAGAACTGCAGAATGGATAAGAAGTCGCCAACCAACTATCTGCTGCCTTAAAGAGACTTGCCTAACACATAAGGACTCATATAAAGTAAAGGGGTAGAAAAAGGCCTTTCATGCAAATGGATACCAAAAGTAAGCAGGAATAGCTATTCTTATACCATACAAAACAAACTATAAAGCAATAGCAGTTAAAAGAGACAAAGAGGGACATTATATAATGATAAAAGGCCTTGTCCAACAGGAAAATATCACAATCCTAAACATATATGCACCTAACACTGGCATTTTCAAATTTGTAAAACAATTACCAATATACCTAAGAAATCAGATAGACAGCAACACAATAATAGTGGGGGACTTCAATACTGCACTAACAGCACTAGACAAGTCATCAAGACAGAAAGTCAACAAAGAAACAATGGATTTAAACTATATCTTGAAACAAATTGATTTAACAAATATACACAAAACATTTCATCAGATAACTGCAGAATACACATTCTATTCAACAGCGCATGGAACTTTCTCCAAGATAGACCATCTGATAGGCCATAAAACGAGCCTCAATACATTTAAGAAAATTGAAGTTATATCAAGCACTCTGTCAGACCATAGTGGAATAAAACTAGAAATCAACTCCAAAAAGAACCTTCAAAAGCATGCAAATACATGGAAATTAAATAACCTGCTCCCACATGAGCAATGAGTCAAAAACAAAATCAAGATGGAAATTAAAAAATTCTTCGAACTTTACAATAATGACACAACCTATCAAAACCTCTGGGAAACAGCAAAGGTGGTGCTAAGAGGAAAGTTCATAGCCCTAAAGGCCTACATCAAAAACCGAAAGAGCACAAACTGACATAGTAAGGTCATGTCTCAAGGAACTAGAGAAACAAGGACAAACCAAATCCAAATCCAGCAGAAGAAAGGAAATAACCAAGATCAGAGCAGAACTAAATGAAATTGAAACAACAAAAGTACAGAAGATAAATTAAACAAAAAATAAATAAATAAAATTGATAAACCATTACCAAGATTAACTAAGAAAAGAAGAGAGAAAATCCAAATAACCTCATTAAGAAACAAAACAGCAGATATTACAACTGACACCACCGAAATACGAAAGATCATTCAAGGCTACTATGAACACCTTTATTCCCATAAACTAGAAACCTAGAAGAGATGGATCAATTCCTAAAAAAATACAACCCTCCTAGCTTAAATCAGGAAGAATTAGATACCCTGAACAGAGCAGTAACAAGCAGTGAGACTGAAATGGTAATTTAAAAATTACCAACAAAAAATGTCCAGGACCAGACAGACTCACAGCAGAATTCCAGACATTCCAAGAATTGGTACCAATCCTTTTGACACTATTCCACAAGACAGAGAAAGCAGGAACCCTCCCTAATTCATTCTATGAAGCCAGCACCACCCTAATACCAAACCAGAAGGACATAACCAAAAAAGAAAACCACAGACCTATATCCTTGATGAACATAGATGCTAAAATCCTTAACAAAATACTGGTTAACCAAATCCAATAACATATCAAAAAGATAATCCACCATGATTAAATGGGTTTCACACGAGGGATGCAGGGATGGTTTAACATACACAAGTCAATAAATGTGGTAAACCACATAAACAGAATTAAAAACAAAAATCACATGATCATCTCAATACATGCAGAAAAAGTATTCAACAAAATCCAGCCTCCCTTTATGAGTAAAACTTCCAGCAAAACTGGCATAAAAGGGACATACCTTAATGTAGTAAAAGCCACCTATGACAAACCCACAGCCAACATAATACTGAATGGGGAAAAGCTGGAAGCATTCCCTCTGAGAATTGGAACAAGACAAGGATGTCCACTCTCACCACTCCTCTTCAACATAGTACTGGAAGCCCTAGTCAGAGCAGTCAGACAAGAGAAAGAAATAAAGGGCATGCAAATCGGTAAAGAGAAAGTCAAACTGTCACTGTTTGCTGATGATATGATTGTTTACCTTGAAAACCCTAAGGATTCCTCCAGAAAGCTCCTAGAACTGATAAAAGAATTCAGCAACGTTTCCGGATACAAGATTAATGTACACAAATCAGTAGCTCTTCTATATACCAAAAGCGACCAAGCAGAGAATCAAATCAACAACTCAACCCCTTTTACAATGGTTGCAAAAAATAAAATAAAATACTTAGGAATATGCCTAACCAAGGAGTCAAAAGACCTCTAGAAGGAAAACTAAAAAACATTGTTGAAAGAAATCATAGATGATACAAACAAATGGAAACACATCCCATGCTCATGGATGGTAGAATCAATATTTTGAAAATGACCACACTGCCAAAAGCAATCTACAAATTCAATGCAATCCCCATCAAAATACCACCATCATTCTTCACAGGTTTAGAAAAAACAATTCTAAAATTCATATGGAACCAAAAAAGAGCCTGCATATCCAAAGCAAGACTAGGCAAAAAGAACAAATCTGGAGGCATTACACTATACTATAAGACCATAATCACCAAAACAGCATGGTACTGGTATAAAAATAGGTGCATAGGCCAATGGAACAGAATAGAGAATATGGAAATGAACCCAAATACTTATAGCCAACTGATCTTCAACAATGCAAACAAAAACATAAAGTGGGGAAAGGACACCCTTTTCAACAAATGGTGCTGGGATAATTGACTAGCCACATTTAGGAGAATGAAACTGGATCCTCATCTCTCATCTTATACAAAAAAAAACAACAAAAAAAATCAAGATGGATCAAGGACCTTAAACGTAAGACCTGAAACTACAAAAATTCTTCTAGACATTGGCTTAGGCAAGGATTTCATGACCAAGAACCCAAAGGCAAATCCAACAAAAAGAAAGATAAATAGCTGAGACCTAATGAAACGAAAGAGCTTTTGCATGGCAAAAGGAACAGTCAGCAGAGTTAACAGACAACCCACAGAGTGGGAGAAAATCTCCACAATCTATACATTTGACAAAGGACTAATATCCGGAATCTACAACGAACTCAAACAAATCAGCAAGAAAGAAAACAAACCACCCCATCAAAAAGTGTGCTATGGACATGAATAGACAATTCTCAAAAGAAGATATACAAATGGCTAATAAACATATGAAAAAATGTTCAACATCACTAACGGTCAGGGAAATGTGAATCAAAACCACAATGCAATACCACCTTACTCCTGCAAGAATGACCATTTAAAAATAAAAAATCAAAAAACATTAGATGTTGGTGTGGATGCAGCAAACAGGGAACCCTTCCTCACTGTTAGTGGGAATGTAAACTAGCACAGCCACTAGGGAAAACAGTGTGGAGATTCTTTAAAGAACTAAAAGTAGAACTACCATTTGATCCATCAATCTCATTACTGGGTATCTACCCAGAGGAAAATAAGTCATTATTTGAAAAAGATACTTGCAAACACATCTGTGGAAGCACAATTCACAACTGCAAAACTGTGGAACCAACCCTAATGCCCATCAATCAATGAGCAGACAAAAAACTGGCATATGATGGAATACTATGCAGCCATAAAAAGGAATGAACTAACAGCATTTGCAGTGACCTGGATGAGACTGGAGACTATTATTCTAAGTGAAGTAACTCAGGAATGGAAAACCAAACATCGTACGTTCTCATGGACATGTGGGAGCTAAGCTATGTGGATGCAAAGGCATAAGAATGAATTTTGGGGACTTCGGGGGAAGACTGGGAGTGGGGCGAGGGACAAAAGACTATAAATATGGTGCAGTGTATACTGCTTGGGTGATGGGTGCACCAAATTTCACAAATCACCACTAGAGAACTTACTCATGTAACCAAACACCACCTGTACCCCAATAACTTATGGGAAAAAAAGTAGTAATTCTTGCCTAAAATCTACTACTTGAAATATGCTGATTTGAATTTTTTTTACACACTGGTACTCAATGTACAATGACTTACGTATTTTAATGTAAGAGCTAGTGAAAACAGAAAGATAATGCTATGGCTTTTATTTTACAAATAGCAATAGGAAAGACTTACTGAGACAAGTTCTCCAGTATTCCTTCCCCCAAAAGGAGTCATATTGTTATTTGCTTACTGGAAAGAAAAGAGACTGGTCGTAAAAACTTTGATTTTGCGACCTTAAATAAATTAGACTTTCTCAGCAACAATAACAATATTATTCTTGGCCAAATGCTTTCATGTCTTTTTCTTTTTAAACTAAATTTATAATTTAAATTATAATATCCCAATAATTTATTTAGCATAAGAATGCCTTGTGCAGAATTCTAACAAGGCAAACAAAATTAATAAAGTAAGACTTTAAAATGATGTTTGGCATGCTTAGCCTTTATTTCATAAATCATACTTAACTTTTCTAAATATACTGAAAATACAATAAAATTATGAATCCTTAATTTTCATGCAGTACGTTAGAAACATTCTAATGGAAAATAGGAAAACGTACTCCAATTGCATCAATATTATTGACTTATTCTCATATTTAGAAATATGGCCAATTAAAATATACCCATTTTCTTCTTAGATCTAGAAATTAGAGCTTTGCAAAGCTTTAGGTTATTGATGGCTATGTTAATATATTACAAAATGATTATTATAATATGTTGGCATCACTTATCAGCTGACTGGCATAAAATTATATCATTATCATCTGTGCTTATTATACTCCCAGCCAGTACCCTAGCAACTAGGACAGCATTTTCCCTATTACAGTTCTGATTATGCTTAGACTATATTATTCATAATAGAAATTTCACACTGTGCTAGGCATTGTCAATAAATTCATCATTTACATTATAAAAGAATACAAAACAGACTGAAAATGTGGAAATTTTAATGAAGAATATATTTCTTGAATTGGGTGAATAAAATACTTCAGAAGGTTTGTATGTATGTATCTATTTCCAGATTTTGAATTCTATAGGTTCTTAGCATACAAGGGCATATCAAGGTAGCTAATCTAAGAATAAATATGAGCCCTCAGTGGATCATTGCACTGAAGAAGGTATTGCGTAATCCACGTGTCCAACTATAGTTGACCCTTGAATAATTCAGCTGTTAGGAGCTCTGACCTCTTTGCATAGTCGGAAATTTGCATCCAACTTTTTGCTCCTTAAAAACTTAACTACTAATAGCCTACTGTTGACTGAAGCCTTACCTTGACTGCAATGATGTCATGTATGGTCTATGTTTGTGTGCATAAGTTTTGGTAAGTTTTAGCTTCCTATAATTGATATGTATATATTTTATGTAGTAAATGATAAAATAGACTAGTGTCCACATATATTTTATGGATTTGTAACATACCTTTTTCTTAATTTCAAGATATTTCTTAATTTTTGATATTTTTTCTGATATTTGTTATTTGCCTGTGAATTTCCTCAAATGGTCACAAACCTCACAGTTTTTTCTATCTATCTATCTAGCTATATAAAACTTACAAAGAATAATGCCTACTTTTAAAATCAATATTCTATACATCTAGGTAAGAGATAAATTATTTATACCCAAAACTTAGACACTTATAAAACAGTAAAAATTTTCAGCAAAATAGTGTAAAATTAGAAAATGTACAATATAAATATATGAAATATACATGTAATTAAATATACAAAATAGGATTTTAAAATAATAAGAAAAAGACAGGTTTAGTACCTAAAATTATATGCCCCAAAGCTTTCTATTATTGCTTTGAGGGAGTTAAAATTTGGCTCAATGTTTTCATAGGAGCTAAGAGAAAACAAAATTATAGAAAGCTGTTGCTGGAGTCAGGGTATTAAGAAAATTAACATTAGACCTGCTCGTCAGGACTTGAACCCCTATCCTGGGAATGAGACTCAAGAGTAGTTCCTTCTATAGCTTTTCCTAGGTGAACAATGTCCCTAAAAACTGCAGTTATGTCTGCATGGACATTTTGTCTAAGACATGCTGTATACTAACCTGTTCCTAAGTAATCGGCTCATACAACCTTATTTTGATCTTTATAACCCCATATAAGATAAGTAATTACTGTTACTAAGGAAGTGATATGAGGCTCAAAATGCTTACCTAACTGTTCCAAGTTTGCATGACTAGAAATTAGAGACCTAATGTAAAGCCTAATATGTCTGATTCCAATCCTCTTTTTATAACTAGTATCCGCATAATAAATACTGAATTCCATTTTATTGAGCTAATTAATGGCAGTGGCAGCTCGTCTGGAGCAGCTGCTGCAAGGATGGCAGCTACAGCAGGAGAGGCGTGGCTGGGGCTGCGTGCTCCACGGAGCGGTGGGGCTGGGATCCCAGTGTCCTACCGAGTTGGTGGGGTGGAAGCCCACGCTCCCAAGCAGCCTAGCTGCAGCTTCAGACTTGGGCATCCCTGTGCCGTGTGCATACTTAACTGGGGGGCCAGGGAAGCCCTATGTTTCAGCAGGCTCAGAAGTGCCTGCTCCCACGCCCTGGCCCCTCCCCACTCTCGGGACCTGCTCCAGCATGGAGCAAAGTTGTGGCCGAACCTGGGCACTGTCCCGACCCAGCTAGGTGTGTGCATGCTTGCAATGGTGCACACATACCAACCTCCTGCCGCCTCAGTGCCCCCTAGGCTGTGGGCACAAATGAGCATTGGAGGGTGGCCACGGAACTGAGGCCAGCTCTGCCTGGGCCTGTGGGTGCTCCTCGGCACAGACAGCCCGAGTGGGTAGGATGGACAGCATCTTGATAGTGGTGGGAGGCAGACAGCTTCCTAGGCAGGAAGGAGCGGGTCCCCAGTGAAACCTCACTTTCAAGTCAGGAGTGGCCTGAAGCCTGAGGGCCAAGCTGCCAGTTCAAGGTGGAGTCCATACCGGAAGTGAGAACCTCATTGATATCTCTCAGCCAATCAGATGGTGCTTTTCCAGGCCCACCCAATGGCCACCCACGGACCAATCAGCATGTATTTCCTCCATTCTAAGCCCATAAAAACCCCTGACTCAGCCAACCTCAAGGCACTCATTGGTATGACCTGCCTGCAAATAGGAGATACACACTTAGGGTCTCCTGAGAGCTGTTCTGTCACTCAGTAAAGCTCCTCTCTGCCTTGCTCACCCTTCAGTTGTCCATGTAACCACATTCTTCCTGAATGCTGTCTCTTATACACATCTAGATGTGTATAAGAGACAGGGGGTGAAAAGAGCTGTAACATGTTCCTGGCTGACTCGCCAAGCTGTGGGTGATGACATGCTCCTGGACTGTTTGAGTGAAGAGTGGTGACCCTTGTGGGGACCCAGACTACAGGATTTCCTGAGCCAGAGATGCTGTAACACTCTAGCCCTCCCACCCTCCACCGGTGCCAGGCAGCTGCCCCATATAACAGGAAGCAATGGTGGGGCTGGCCAGCCCAGGAGCCCCAGGCTGGAGCAGGATGTTGGGAGTGAAAGAGCTGTAACACCAATGGGCTGAAACACACCCCCTCGAAACACTCCCACCCACCCCCGCCACCCTCTTGCCACTCTGCAGGTGACAAGAAGGAGAGAACTGTGCCCCTTCTGAGAGCCCAGACCTTAGGGCTCCCTGAGCCAAGGCTGTGACATGCTGTAACCCTCTCTTTGGGGCTTTGCAGTTCCTGGTGTCTGACATTTGGGTGCCACTGTGTTCTCCCTGTCCAGATGCTGGTGCCCACAGCAGAAGCCACTTGTGGTTCATCTGGTACAGCCGCATCCCCACATAGAGCCGGCACCTCTGCCAGTGCCTGGCTATGGGCAGTGGCTAGAACCCATGTTTGCTTGCTCACACACCCCTTTGCCACTCCGCACCTTGCTCGCCCTTGGCAGTTGTGGGATCTAGGCTGGTAGCACAAGCCAAGCGCAGCCTGTCGAGCCAAGTGGGTAGAACGGGCCCAGTAAGTGTGAGCAAAACTCAAGCTGAGGGGCTTGCTGGTCACAGAGATTTCGAGCCGCAAAGTAATACCTTTAGGATCCTATGACAGAATTATTTCTTAAAAATACATATAGAACAATGATTTTGCACCAAAGTGTAATTCAGAAGGAGTGTTGGGATAGTGAGAGCAGGAAAGGAGAAAAAAGGGTGATGTCTTTCTGATTATCTAGATTCATCTATTGATCTCTTATGTGTTGTTTTGCTTGTTTTAATCCAAAGGAATAGATCTCCATAAATACAGATATTTTGCCTTGTGGTGGTTATTTTTCGACATAAAAGCTGATCTTCTCAAGGTACCGCCATTAGCTTTGAAGTCACTGAAGTGAAGTCTCCATTGGGTGTAAAATCTCTCATTCTTTATTGAAAAAATGGGATTAAAACAATAAAATATGTTGTTTTTATTCTCTCAGAATGAAATTTTCATTTTAAATTAACACAGAAAGAACTAGTTACTTCAGATGATTTAATATTTATAGCCACGTAAATAAAAATCCACATTCTTTTCAAAGGTAAGTGCATGAACATATCAATGTTATTTTAGAATTGGTCTTTAGACATAGAGTATGAATATTTATGGGTCTTAGAGCCCTTTCAAAGACAAAAATCCATTGTTCTTCCATTCTTAAACACAATAAAAAGGACACCAGTATTTTGTTAATTCTGTCTATTTTGCATCTAAGGTCAGTACGGATCAGTGAACTGGCCAGGCACGCAAGTTAAAGTATCTGTTCTTTGAATTCTCAATCAACAAATACTTACAGTGCACCCTTGCCAATACAATCTCACAAGTTTATTACATGACAATTGCCCTCAAGCAAGCTAAGGGGGACATGACGAATAGACTTACATAAGTCTTTATCATTAATTAAATTTCATTTCAAGAATGGTCACAAGGGAGAATTTAGATGTATCAAATTAACAGACTCCATGAAAAGTGAGGAATATTGGGTGAAATTAGACCACTAGAGACCAGGGCTACCTGAAAATGTGATTTGAAGGCTGAAGGGCTTGGAATAGAGTAAAAGGAGAAAGGCCGAGGGGAGGCAGCTGTAGGAGTGAGTGTCCTTACCAAGTTGAAGATAACAACAGTAGTAAAGCATCTATGAAGTGATTGGGTATACACTGCTGTAGACTGGGACAGGACAGAAAGGCTTTGCATGCTAGGCTAAGGGCAAAACTTTATTCTGCCAGTTGAATGTGCCATCTGAAGGATTTTGGGGAAAAAAAGAGAAAAACATGATATGATGAAAATGATTAATTTGCATAGGAAGAAGAGGAGCATATCAACAAAGAGACCAATCATGAAGCTATTTCTGACACAGGAGAATTGAAATTCAAAATTTTGGGATTGAATTAGACAAAAGCACTAGTGAACTTCTCTTCAATTACAAGAGAGAGTACAATGTTTGGGAGGCCGAGGCAGGTGGATCACTTGAGGTCATTTCAAGACCAGCCAGGTCAATATGGTGAAGCCCTGTCTCTACTAAAACTACAAAAATTAGCCAGGCGCAGTGACACATGCCTGTAATCCCAGCTACTTGGGAGGCTGGTGCATGAGGATCGCTTGAACCTGGGAGGCAGAGGTTGAAGTGAGCCAAGATCCCACCACTGCACTCCAGCCTGGGCGACAGAGTGAGACTCTGTCTCAAAAAATATATATAAAAATTTAAAAAGAGAGCACAATGTAGATTTCTTTGGTCTGAAAGATGATGTGATACATATAAAAGTTATAGTGATAGACAAATATGCAAATGCAAAAAGCTTATAGCCAGTAAATGATATCATGGAGAGGGTTCTGTGAAGAATAGGCTAGGAATGGAGTTATCAATTAACCCTAGCTATCACTGCTTCCTTCACTACATTATTTCCAGCTGATCTTCCCCCTAAATATCTCGTTTTCAAATAAGGGTAAAGGAACATCAAATAATCTGTTTATAACGAGCATACTACCAGGTGCAAAACATCCCTTAACCTACAGACAACATTTAATGAACTCGGGTTGTGTGCAATTAAAATAACAAACAGTTTTATTTTTCCCTATAAGATCAAGGTATATTTGCCTTAGAAATAAAAGATTTCATCATTTGGCACCTCTGTTATTAAAGACTGACATTTTGGATTTCCCTGGCCTCACATATTTTTAAGGGGTCAGGAGTAGTGAACAATATTTTACACACTGAGCGCTAGAAATTGTCCTGTAATAAGATTGTGTCATTTCAAATGTTATCTTTTGCTGAGAGCTGGCATCAGTGAGTTGTTTTATTTTATTTATTTTATTCTTTATTTTTTTGAGATGGAGTCTGGCTCTGTCGCCCAGGCTGGAGTGCAGTGATGCCATCTCGGCTCACTGCAAGCTCCGCCTCCCGGGTTCATGCCATTCTCCTGTCTCAGCCTCCCGAGTAGCTGGGACTACAGGCGCCCGCCATCACACCTGGCTATTTTTTTGTATTTTTAGTAGAAACGGGGTTCACCGTGTTAGCCAGGATGGTCTTGATCTCCTGACCTCATGATCCACCCTCCTCGGCCTCCCAAAGCACTGGGATTTCAGGCATGAGCCACTGCGCCCAGCTGGCATCAATGAGTTTTAATAGTGAATTTAAAAACAGAAATTGTGATTCTGAAAAAACATTAAGAAAATAAGATAACTTTGAAAAACCTGTTTTGTCCTACAGAGGCCCCTTTGATTTGTTACATGGGATTTTTGTCAATTACTCTATAGGAGCCCGGGTAGCTTTTAGTTATGCCCCACACTGAGGATAAAGAAAAATCTTTGAATTATGAACTCGAGGAGTTAAATTTTTCTCATTTAAGATTTAGATGTTATTTACCAGACCGACTCTGGAATGAGAATATGATCATTAAGTTTCTGTACTTCTAAAAGTGTTAGAAAGATATACATGTAAAAATACACTTAGCTGTGTGTTTAATTTTGTGATTAAAAACTGTATTCTTTTATGAGTGCTCTAACTATCTAGAATTGTGTTGTCCAATACGATCTGTGGCAATATCCGTGCCAAGCGATCAGGTAGTCACTTGCCACATGTAGCTATTGAGAATTCGAAATGTGACAAGTGCAAGTAAGGACTTTGCAAATGTGTTTAATTTAAATTAATTTTAATAGTCACATGAGGCTAGTGATGACCGTGTGGGACAGTATACGGGACATGGTACAAATGGACATAGTCATGATAGCCAGCTGGTTCTGCCTGGGTTCTAAACTGGGCTTCACAATCACTCCTAGTACCTCTAGGGAACAAGAGAAAGCATTCAGGACCCTAAATTCAATTATTAATATATCTTTCTGCTACTGCAATTATTAATTTTAAAATTAGCCCCTTTTCCCTCAACCCATTCCCATTTTCAGTGGATTCCCAATCAGTAATTGAACTGTAGGTTTGCTACTTCAAACAGGACAGATAAATGAAATAAATATCCCAGGCTACACAGTTCAAAGCTAGAGTTTTTCTCATCTTTCTACTGTACCCCCACATCACTCCCTTTGATCAGTCCATCATCACTTATTTCTTGGAACAACTACTACAGTTTCCTAACTGGCTTTCCTATCTCCATTTCTGCTGCTTCCTCTCCACCTTCCTTGATCCTTCATCAAAACTGCAGCTCAGCTGGTATTTCCCGAATGCAATACCAATGTTCCTAACTGTTGTAAAATCCACTAGGACTGCCTTTTGTTTTCTGGGGGAAAAATTAAATAAAATGCAAACTCCTCAGCACAGGTAATTTTCTGCTCTAATTCTCTCATTTCCTGCCACTCTGCAACATTTATTCTACGCTCCTTGAGCATGTAATGCTTTCCTGTCGTCTTGATCTTGCTTTGTAGTAGATACATAGCCTTCCTTTCCTATATAGCCATAATGCTACAGCCTCTTCCTCCCAGTCCTCACCATTCAACTCCTTGCTGCCACTTTGACACAAACACAAACAGCACTACCACCACCACCACCACCACCATTTCAGTTATATACATCTACTGTGGTTCAAGAAATGCCTTCTCCAGAAAATGTGGCTTTAGCCCTCAAGGATGACATGGGTTCCCACCTCTCTACTTCCTACTCATTATATTCAGACTTCTACCACAATGAACTGAAATTGTTAAATGCTTATATCCCCATCAACAGCCTGTGGGCAACTAGGAAACAGGAACTTAATATTTCCTCCTACATTTCTGGTGCATGAGACCATGTACCTATCTACTCAAGAGTTGTTAATGAATAATGAATAATATTGACATAATATTGTCATTGTCATTGACATTCATGTCATTGTCATGAATAAATGACATAATTAAAACAAACAGACAGAGGATTTAGAGATAAAATAAAACAGAATAATCCAAAGATAAATAAAATTCTTTGTGTATTCAAAGCATCCTATTTGGGGGTCCCAAAACAACATGATTTTGCTTATATATATATGTGTATGTGTGTGTGTGTGCATGTGTATATGTAAATACACACGTGTTTACATTCGATTGCTCCTGGAAAGCATGTAAACATGATTTGAAGATATAAACATGTCAGAAACATTTTCTTGGAAGAAGGAACTAAACCAGTTACAATGTTATAAAATATGCATCCTTGCTGGTGATCTGCACTTGGTTCTATAGCAGTCATTTCTGGGAATGAGGAGATGGCTCCCAGGCAAGATGGCCAAATAGGAACAGCTCTGGTCTGCAGCTACCAACGAGACCAAGGCAGAAGTCAGGTGATTTCTGCATTTCCAAGTGAGTTACCCAACTCATCTCACTGGGACTGGTTAGACAGCGGGTGCAGCCCACAGAGGGTGAGCAGAAGCGGGGTAGGGCATCGCCTCATCTGGGAAGTGTAGAGGTTGGGGAACTCCCTCCCTTAGCCAAGGGAAGCCATGAGGGACTGTGCTGTGAGGAACAGTGCACGCCGGCCCAGATACTACATTTTCCCCATGGTCTTCACAACCTGCAGCCCAGGAGATTCCCTCTGGTGCCTATACCAGGGCCCTGGGTTTCAAGCACAAAACTGGGCGGACGTTTGGGCAGACACCACGCTAGCTGCAGGAGTGTTTTTTTGTATCCTAGTGGTGCCTGGAACACTAGTGAGACAGAACCGTTCACTCCCCTGGAAAGGGGGCTGAAGCCAGGGAGCCAAGTGGTCTTGCTCAGCGGATCCCACCCTCAAGGAGCCCAGCAAGCTAAGATCCACTGGCTTGAAATTCTCGCTGGCAGCACAGCAGTCTGAAGTCAACCTGGGATGCTCGAGTTTGGTGGCGGGGAGGGGTGTCCTCATTACTGAGGCTTGAGTAGGTGGTTTTACCCTCACAGTGTAAACAAAACCCCTGGAAGTTCAGACTGGGTGGAGCCAACCACAATACTACAAAAGCTGCTATAGCCAGACTGCCTCTCTAGATTTCTCTTCTCTGGGAAGGGAATCTCAGGAAGAAAGGCAGCAACCCCAGTCAATGGCTTATAGATAAAACTCCCATCTCCCCAGGACAGAGCACCTGGGGGAAGGGTTGGCTGTGGGCCCAGCTTCAGCAGACTTAAACGTTTCTGCCTGCTGGCTACAAAGGGACCAGCAGATCTCCCAGCACAGTGCTTGAGCTCTGCTAAGGGACAGACAGCCTCCTCAAATAGGTCCCTGACCCCTGCACCTCCTGATGGGGAGACACCTCCCAGCAGGGGTCAACAGACGCCTTTTACAGGAGAGCTCATGCTGGCATCTGGTGGGTGCCCCTCTAGGACGAAGCTTCCAGAGGAAGGAGCAGACAGCAATCTTTGCTGTTCTACAGCCTCTGCTGGTAATATGCAGGCAAAGAGGGTCTGGAGTGGCCCCTCAGCAAACTCCAGCAGACCTGTGGAAGTGAGGCCTGTTAGAAGGAAAACTAACAAACAGAAAGCAATAGCATCAACATCAGCAAAACAGATGACCACGCAAACACTCCATCCAAAGGTCACCAATAGCAAGACCGAAAGTAGATAAATCCACGAAGATGAGGAAAAATCAGCACCGAAAGGCTGAAAATTCCAATAACCAGAATGCCTCTTCTACTTCAAAGCATCACAACCCATCGGTGTGTTGTATTCAGGAGACCTATCTCACATGCAAAGACACACATAGGCTCAAAATAAAAGAATGGAGGAATATTTACTAAGCAAATGGAAAGCAAAAAAAAAAAAAAAAAAGAAGAAGAAGTTGCAATCCTAGTCTATGATAAAACAGACTTTAAACCAACAAAGATCAAAAAGACAAAGAAGGGCATTACATAATAAAGGGATCAATGCGACAAGAAGAGCTAACTATCCTGTATGTATGCACCCAATACAGGAGTGCCCAGATTCATAAAACAAGTTCTTAGAGACCTACAAAGAGATTTAGACTCCCACACAGTAATAATAATAGACTTTAACACCCCACTGTCAATATTAGACAGATCAATGAGACAGAAAATTAACAAGGATATTCAGGACTTGAACTCAGCTCTGGACCAAGCAGACCTAATAGACATCTACAGAACTTTGCACTCTAAATCAACAGAATATACATTCTTTTCAGCACCTCATCACACTTATTCTAAAATTGACCCACATAATTGGAAGTAACACTGCTCAGAAAATGCATAAGAATGGAAATCATAACAAACAGTCTCTCAGACCACAGTGCAATCAAATTAGAACTCAGGATTAAGAAACTCACTCAAAACCGCACAACTATATGGAAACTGAACAGCCTACTCCTGAATGACTATTGGGTAAATAATGAAATTAAGGCAGAAATGACAAAGTTCTTTAAAACCAATGAGAACAAAGACACAACATAGCAGAATCTCTGGGACACAGTTAAAGCAGTGTTTAGAGGGAAATTTATAGCACTACATGCCCACTGGAGAAAGCAGGAAAAATCAAAAATCAACACCCTAACATCACAATTAAAAGAACTAGAGAAGCAAGAGCAACATATTCAAAAGGTAGCAGAAGACAAATAATTAAGATCAGAGCAGAACTGAAGGAGATAGAGACACGAAAAACTCTTCAAATAATCAATGAATCCAGGGACTGTTTTTTTAAAAAAAGATTAACAAAATAGACCACTAGCCAGACGAATATGAAGAGAAGAATCAAATATACATAATAAAAAATGATCAAGGGGAGATCACCACTGTTCCCACAGAAATACAAACATCAGTGAATACTATAAACCCCTCTATACAAACTAGAAAATCTAGAATAAATAAATTCCTGGACACATACACCCTCCTAAGACTAAACCAGGAAGAAGCCGAATCCCTGAATAGACCAGTAACAAGTTCTGAAATTGAGGCAGTAATTAATAGCCTACCAGCCAAAAATGCCCAGGACCAGATGGATTCACAGCCAAATTCTACCAGAGGTACAAAGAGGAGCTGGTACCATTCCTTCTAAAATTATTCTAAACAATAGAAAAACAGTGACTCCTCCCTAACTAATTTTATGAGATCAGCATCATCCAGATTCCAAAACCTGGCAGAGACACAACAAAAAAAGAAAATTTCAGGCCAATATGCCTGATGAACATCGATGCAAAAATCCTCAATAAAATACTGGCAGACCGAATCCAACAGCACATCTAAAAGTTTATCCATCATGATCAAGTTGGCCTCAGTCCTGGGATGCAAGGCTGGTTAAACATACACAAATCAATAAACGTAATCCATCACATAAACAGAACCAATCACAAAACCAGATGATTATCTCAAGAGATGCAGAAAAGGCCTTCAATAAAATTCAACACCCCTTCATGATAAAAACACTCAATAAACTAGGTATTGATGGAACATATCTCAAAATAATAAGAGCTATTTATGACAAACCCACAGCCAATGTCATACAGAATGGGCAAAAGCTGGAAGCATTTTCTTTAAAATCCGACACAAGACAAGGATGCCCACTCTCACCACTCCTATCCAACATTGTATTTGAAGTTCTGGCCAGGGAAATCAGGCAAGAGAAAGAAATAAAGGATATTAAAAGAGGAAAAGAGGAAAAGAGGAAGTCAAGTTATCTCTTCGGATGACATGATTGTATATTTAGAAAACACCACCGTCTCAGCCCCAAAACTCCTTAAGCTGATAAGCAACTTCAGCAAAGTCTCAAGATACAAAATCAATGTGCAAAAATCACAAGCATTCCTATACACCAATAATAGACAAACAGAGAGCCAAATCATGAGAAACTCCTATTCACAATTGCTACAAAGAGAATAAAATACCTAGGAATACAAGTTACAAGCGATGTGAAGTAACTCTTCAGAGAGAACTACAAACCACTGCTCAAGGAAATAAGAGAGAACACAAACAAATGGAAAAGCAGTCCATGCTCATGAATAGGAAGAATCAATATTGCGAAAATGACCATAATGCCCAAAGTAATTTATAGACTCAATGCTCTTCCCATCAAGCTACAATTAACTTTCTTCACAGAATTAGAAAAAATTGCTTTAAGTTTCATGTGAAACCAAAAAAGAGCTTGTAAAGCCAAGAAAATCCTAAGCAAAAAGAACAAAGCTGGAGGCTTCAGACTACCTGACATCAAACTATACTACAAGGCTACAGTAAGCAAAACAGCATGGTACTGGTACCAAAACAGATAGACCAATGGAACAAAACAAAGGCCTCAGAAATAACACCACACATCTATAACCATCTGATCCTTGACACACCTGACCAAAACAAGCAACGGGGAAAGGATTCTCTATTTAATAAATGATGTTGGGAAAACTGGCTAGACATATGCAGAAAACTGAAACTAGACCCCTTCCTTACACCTTATACAAAAATTAACTCAAGATGTTTTAAAGATTTAAACCTAAGACCTAAAACCATAAAAACTCTAGAAGAAAACCTAGGCAATACCATTCAGGACATAAGCATGGGCAAAGATTCATGACTAGAACACAAATGCAATTGCAACAAAAGCCAAAATTGACAAATGGGATCTAATTAAACTAAAGAGCTTCTGCACAGCAAAAGAAACTATCATCACAGTTAACAGGAAACCTACAGCATGGGAGATATTTTTTGCAATCTATCCATCTGAACAAAGGGCTAATATCCAGAATCTACAAAGAACTTAAATTTACAAGAATAAACAACCCCATCAAAAAGCAGGTGAAGGATATGAACAGGCACTTTTCAAAAGAAGACATTTATGCAGCCAAAAAACATACTTAAAAAAGCTCATTATCACTGATCATTAGAGAAATGCAAACCAAAACCACAATGAGACACCATCTCATGCCAGTTAGAATGGTGATCATTAAAAGTCAGGAAACAACAGATGCTGGAGAGGATGTGGAGACATAGGAATGCTTTTACACTGTTGGTGGGAGTGTAAATTAGTTCAACCATTGTGGAAGACAGTATGGCGATTCCTCAAGGATCTAGAACTAGAAAAACCATTTGATCCAGCAATCCCATCACTGGCTATATACCCAAAGAGTTATAAATCATTCTACTATAAAGACACATGCACACGTGTGTTTATTGCAGCACTGTTCACAATAGCAAAGACTTGAAACCAACCCAAATGCCCATCAATGATAGACTGCATAAAGAAAACGTGGCACATATACACCATGGAATACTATGCAGTCATAAAAAAGAATGAGTTCATCTCCTTTGTGGGGAGATGGATGAAACTGGAAACCATCATTCTCAGCAAACTAACACAGGAACAGAAACCAAACACTGCATATGATCTTACTCATAACTGGGAGTTGAACAATGAGAACATATGGGCACAGGGAGGGGAACATTACACACTGGGGCCTGTCGCGGGTTGGGGGGGCAATGGGAGCGATAGCATTAGGAGAAATACCTAATGTAAGATGACGGGTTGATGAGTGCAGCAAACCACCATGGCACATGTATACCTATGTAACAAACCTGCACGTTCTGCACATGTATCCCAGGACTTAAAGTATAATAATAATAATAATAATAATAATAATAATAGAAATGGAATGAGGAGATAAGACAATTAAAAGGCAATTAAATCTTAAAAGAGATGATTTTCTTCACACTTCTTGTTTACGAGGGTATTTTCTCTGCCCTTTCTTATCTTCCCTACTCACAGTAAGACAGAGAAGTAGTTGGAGTTATTTTGTCAATAATTTTACATTCCGTTTAAGGCTCTCACAAAGCTAGTGCCAGTTAACACTGTCTAAAAATCAAACTAATTTATCCACCAAAGCCCTTATTTCCAGCTATATTCATCAAATAGCAAAGTTAGAATCCCCCAAATAGAAAGTCATTTCTTTATAATACAGCATATCTCCAAATAAGCCATGTAGGTATTTTGTAAGTATAATTATCACATTGTCTATTCTACAAAATAACAAAATTTAATTTATTGTAATCATGAAAGATATTGTAATGGCCCAGGGATGCCATGTAAAGGTACAGATCACTGGGCAGGAATATTGCCAGAGTTCAATTGTTGAATCAAGAAGCCACTCAGGAAATGGTATTAGTAGGGAGCAGAAACCCGCGCACATCCCAGATGGAACACTCACCAGCAACCCAAGTAGACAAGATCACAGAAATCTGAACTATTTTAAAAATCAGTAATTCAGCATTTAGAGCACATTGTTTTCTCTCTATAAATTTCAGTGAAACAGATATCTGTGTAAATGATTCACATCTTCTCCTTTCAAAGAGATTTTCCATTTTAAACCTCATATCTTAAATTGCTTTAATTCCTAAATGAGCAAAGAGCCTGCAGCATGATATTTCCCTATTCAATTTGGAGTCGAGATAATTCCCAAGTAATTACATTAATGAAAAGGAAGTCACAAAGATAACCTGAGATGGTAGGTAAAACAAAAGTTACCCATGTTTTACATGTGAAATAAACATAAATTTAAACGATGAAAATCACATTTTAGAGAAACCGAGAAGCTGTTCCACCTCGCTTTATCACATCAGTTTAATTGGCAGACAGATGCCCCTTTCTCACTTTTCATGAAATTAATATGAATTATTGACTTGTATTTGTATGAAAACTATTTAACATGCAGAAATATTAAAGATTCGAGTGGCATAAATTAAAGAAGCTGTTATGCAAAATAAGTATTTCCAATCCAAAATCTGAAAATCAATTGTGAAATAGTTTCCCCATAGAAAACTGAGAAATCTGTGTAAGTCAGCTATTCAAAGAGAAAATCGATGTAAATGTGCAAGTGAAATTTTGTAGCATAAAGTGAACAAAATGGAAAGTTTTGGCTATGGGTTGCTATTTCTTATTAAAATGACCACCTTTTAATCTATTAGAATGCTATGAGAAATATCACTACAGTAAATAAATTTCATCAAAATTATAAAATTTAAGTAATCATATTAATTTTTTCACGCATATAATAGTGAAGTTCCAAATACTGAAATGTTGTAGTTTAAAAGTTATTGTATATACATAAAGACTTACTGTTATCTCCTTGCAGTAAAGATCTACATCCACAACTCCTTGAAGTTGCCTGTTAAAAAGTCACAAAAACATGAATAGGTTAATTTAACATACAATAAACTCTAAATTACAATAGCTAATAAGATTATTTTATGTTCATAAATATTATAACTATATTATCAAGGTTTTAGTTTATTTTCATAAATTAAAAACTACAAAAGGCAGTGAAAATTATTTCTCAATGTACATCAGAAGTTAAAAATACTAAATACTGAGAAAAGAAGAAAATTTAAATTACAGAAAAACAAAAATATCTTAGTTGGTAAAAAGAATACATTCATTTTTTTCCCATGTTTATAAATAACCTGATCATTGGTTTATATTGAGGGGATAAAGAAGTTTTAGTTTCATTCTCATTAGAGATTTATGTTTTAATGTTTATCCAAAATTGTCTTTGCTTCAACAAATCTTTAATTCATCAGACAAACTTGAAAATAACCAAGAGTAAAAAATAGGTAATCAAAATCTAATTAGATCCAATCAAATTAGAGACACTATTTTTGAAGAATTAGAAAATATATGCTGTAATATACAGGTCAAGTACATTCTTTCACTCAATATTTGATCAATTTTCTGAAGAAAAAATAAATCATTTATCATGTGTTTGATGTTGAATAGTATCTGAATATTCAACCTGAAATAGAGAACTTCAGTAATTATCTAAATCACTCAGGCCAAAAGACCAATTTACAAGAATTACCCAGCTCATTGGGGCAAATATTATTGGAAGAATCTTTTTCTTGAATTATTTCCTAAATGTTAATTTTACTTTTTGTGGTTGTAATGTACCAAACACGGAAAGCAACAACATGGCTTGCATTAGACGTCTAAAATCACAAATAAAATCATCTGAAAATATGCTTTAATAAAACAAATGTTTACTCTTAAGAGGTGTTTTTATTTCTATGAAAATAAAATATCCTCTAATTATATTAAGACTTGATTTGGACAGAAATATTTCATCGTAATTGTGTATTTTCATTTTATCTCTATTCATTTTAATTTCTGTTCCTCTCCCAGCTAATGTTAAGAGCACAAGGCAGCTATTGAAATCTTTTTCCAGTAATCCGTTTGAAACAGTTTTAAAAGGTACATCAGGCCAACATATTTTCTACTCTATGCAATAGAAAAGGAAGTATTTAATTCAGAATTGGAACCATGTTATTTTGTTTAACAAGGGTTTTTTTTTGTTTTTTTGGGGGGGGGTGGTAATCAAAATCTGACAGCACTGGCCGGGCGCAGTGGCTAACCCCTGTAACTCCGACACTTTGGGAGGCACAAAGATGGCTTGAGGCCAGGAGGCGAAATCTTGTCTGCTAAAAACACAAAAATCAACCGGACATGGTGGTGTGCACTTGTCGTCCCAGCTACTCTGGAGGCTGAGGAATGATAATCGTTTGAACCTGGGCAGTGGAGGTTGTAGTGAGCCAAGATCGCGCCACTGCACTCCAACCCAAGCAACAAAGTGAGACTGTCTCAACAACAAAAACAAACAAATAAAAAAATTGGCTGATATAGTGTAACCTAAAATATTTTATACATTTATCTACTATGCTAATTTTTAAATCATGCAACTTGGATTTGAAGAAATCAATATTTTTAAAAGAAAATAAAATGTTTTAAAATTTCTATAATAAATTTAAGAAGTAGTGTTTCATGATACAGGCAAAATACCAGATTTTAGAGTTTAAGAGGTATTTGCTCAAGAAAGAGATACCAAAGTAAATAATAACTTAGTTGGTTTCTTTATCATGAAGCCCCTTATTCAAAAAGCTATTAAATGGTCATTATTTTGAGATTAAACTTAGAGGACTTGAATAAAAATTAATAATCATTGACTTCTGCTCTTTACCAAAATGTTAGCAGCTTGACAACATTTCCTATGAATCCCAAATTTCATTTTTATTAATGTAGGACAACTCTTTAAAATCTATTGTGATATTTTTTAATATTATAATTTTTATCTAATACATACAAAGTATAACTTTTAAGTGAAAATGAAGCTATATCAGGTTAAAATATCTTAAAAGTTACCTTATTTCTCTCCATACAAAAATTTTCTAGCTATAGAAATTCCTGAGATATATAGTCTTTCTTTGGGACAATAGAGATAGCATTTCAGATAATTTTAGTTTCTTAGCTTCATTATATAATTACATCTTAGTATTTTTGTAATTAAAAATATCTTCCTACTCCATGGAAATACTCTAGCACCACCCGTGCTTTGCTCCTGTTAAGGCAGTATAAGGTGTTCCATCTTGCTAGAGGTATTTGGAGAGTAGAAGCTACTACTAAATGGGAGGAAATAAGTAGTTCCTGATTTTTAGATTTCGATTGTACTCAGCGTGGTTAAAGGAAGAGTAATCATGAAATAAAACACCCCCGATGGTGAAGTTCAACATTCTCCATACTTCTATTTTTCACTACACGGTTGCTTTGCCTTCGGTCAAATACCCTCCAGAGGCACATTTTACTTGGTAACCTTGTGTTGGGCTATTACTGTTGAGCTATTTGAAGTTATAAAAATATTTCATTAAACGATATATTATTTGAAAATGGCTGTCACAGAAGTTGGGTTGGAGGCCCTAGGGCCCTGCCCTTTCCTCTCTTCATATTCCCTCCCAACCTGTGGTTTCAGAGCCACCTTGATGAGATCTCGAGGTGTTCGGGGAGCAAAGTCTGAAATCCACTTCTGCATTTCCATACTCTTTCATTTCAAAACACAGGGCGAAGAGACATGAGAAGCTACAAGTTTGCTGGGAAAAAAGGGGGAAATGCAATAGAAGAAACAATGTGGAGAACTTGAGGAAAAATAAAGGAAAGAGAGGAAAGAGCTGCGTTTTAGACAAAGTTTGCAATGTATGTTCAAAGCTTTAGGAAACTGGTTGGGAAACAAATCCTGAAACAGATGCTTAAGAGAAAAATACTATAGATAATGAAACTTTACAGACAACTTGTATATCTTCATTCTTCCAGATGCTTTGTGTGTGTGTGTGTGTGTATATGTGTGTGTATATATGTGTATATATATATGTGTGTGTATATATATGTGTGTATGTGTATATATGTGTACATATATGTGTGTGTACGCATATCTATATGTGTATATATATACATATATGATTTAAACCTGATTTTCTGTTAGGTGATTTACAACATGATTCAGTTTCAGAATGATTTTAATACAGTTATATTCCAATGGTAAACATTTTAAAATACAGGCTGATTCCTAAATAATCGAGGACATCTGGTCACCCTTCCAATATGTGAATTGCCTTAAAATTCTTCTGCATCCTGGAATAATTTTCATAAACTACAGAGGTTAATATAGCATAGGAATTGATGCTTAAAGTCGAACTCTGTTCCTTCAAATGTGACTCTGGTCCCAAGGACAGTCATTAGCCTTTTGACATGTCTTTTATTGTTAAATCCACTAACATCTCATTACATTTGGAAGAGAAAAAGAAAGGAAAAAAGGAAAAAAATCATTCAAGTAGCTACTCTAGGATTCACACCCAAATACCTGGAGAGTATGCACAAGATTTTGGCTTACTGCGATGCTAATTCTCTTCTTTAGAAGGTTTGGAAGTTCAGCACCAGATTCTGACTTCTGGCTTGCCAAAAGGCATGCTGGTTTCTTGGTGTGGTTTTCTAGCTCTTTTGCTATTAGTGCATAATTTGACAGTATGCTGCCACGGTAACAGAATTCATTAAGGGCTTTCAGTTTTGTTCTGCCAATGAGGATTTTTGGCTGCATGTAGTGCTAGCCTCTGAAGATTGATCCATAATATTTGTCTTATAAAGCCTTGTCATCTCATAGCGTGACTGATGCTACAAAATAATCCATAATGAGCCAGGTTCTCCCAGCACGAGCTACTCCCTGAGGGTACGTTAGGCACTACTGGAAACCATATTAACTTCTTTATCATCAAACTTAGGTGCTTAAAATAGATGCATGAAAGTGGATACACTGCACAGTCCCATGTTGCACCATTGACTTGGGGAGTGGATTAGGAATGTAATCCCTAATGTTCATTTTCTACAATATCCCATTATGGGAAACAGAAAAAAAAAACTTCCAGATTTTGACAACGTTCTTTGTATAGTCATTTTCAAAGACAAGGTTTGCTGGAAATAACTATGTGGTTGATAGAATAGAGCCAACAACAACAAAAAGTCATGTTTTTAACCAATATCTTCCCGTATGATTTCAGTGAAAAACAACATACCTTCTATTATTTTCAGCTATATTTTTACTACTATATCATTACATTTTGCCATGTTCTGCGTTTAACTATTGGAGTAATCCTTTTCTGTGGTGTGTAATATGACAGTTAAAAATCCTATGAAATATTTTTATGCTGATGAGGCCAAAGTAATTTGGTCAACCCGCTTTGGGACTGGTTGGCTCCACAGTGAAGAACTAAACTACCCTGGAATTCTTTCCTGTGGTTCTAGTGAGAGAATGAGAATGAATCAGGTCAAGCCCAGCAAATACACTGGAAAATAAATCAAAGCATACTATTGGATGAAGAGGGAAAATAAGCATCATCTTTATTTAGGACAGTGGTTCTCAACTAGGGGTAATTTTGACCCCAGGGGAAGTTTGGCAATGTCTGGTCACATTTTTCAGCATCAACACTGAGGGTGTACTACTCACATCCAGTGGACAGGGGGTCCAGGGGAGGCTGCCAAAGATTCTATAATACACAAGACAGCCTTACCCTCTACGCCCAAAACATGATCTGGTCCAAAATGCCAGTAGTATTGTGGTTGGAATGCCCTGGTTTCGGTAACTCTCAACGAGGAGGAGAACACAAGCCTTCTTTTCCTACAGTTCAGTTAATCTGGCTCATATGACTAAGAGGGTAAAATACATCTGTAAGGAGTGGTGGCCTTAGGCTATGGGAAGGGCACATCAGATGCTCAGAAGAGGTAATCCATTGACTCTCCTCAGTCGATGGAAAAAGCGGAACCCCTTTTTCCAATGCCACCACTCTGTTTTGCAGTGGGGTGTCTAGGTGGCATTTTGAAAGGGCAAGCCACAAGGAAAGGCCTCGCCAGGGGAGAGACATAGCTGCTAGCTACCTCAGAGAATCCATAGCTCCATGTGCTCCGTGCTCCTTTAGTTCAGAGTCACTTCTCAACATTTTTTCCCCTTTAATGTATTACTTTGTTATCTTAGGCTGTCATTTATCATTCTTTTAACATTTTCCACAGTCTACTAAGTTATTTTATCATCCCTTTCTGGGTTTATTTGAATTCTTGCAAATCTTTCACACTAATCATCTTTCCTGCTTGTTTTGGGGACATGTAATCTATTTTTTCAATTAATCAGTTCCTTCTCCTAATCCCAAAGTACATAGTTTTGGCCTTAGCATCATTAATGAGAAATCTCAGAGAACAGGGCCTCTCTCCTGCTAAAAATAGTACATATAAAATAATAGCATTTCAATAAGAACATGTGGTATCGGCCGGGCACGGTGGCTTAGGCCTGTAATCCCAGCACTTTGGGAGGCCGAGGTGGCGGATCATCTGAGGCCAGGAGTACGAGACCAGCCTGACCAACATGGAGAAATCCTGTCTCTGCTAAAAATACAAAAATTAGCCGGGTGTGGTGGCACATGCCTGTAATCCCAGCTACTCGGGAGGCTGAGGCAGGAGAATCGCTTGAACCCGGGAGGCGGAGAGGTTGCAGCGAACTGAGATCTCACCATTGCACTCCAGCCCAGGTGACAGTGAGACTCCATCTCAAAAAAAAAAAAAAAATAGTGGTATTTATTGGTTAGCTAACTAATGGGAGATACCCCATTGTTTCAATATAAACCTGCAGGAAAACCATGCCCTAAAATTTTTGAGGGCCCATCTAAAACTTTAATTTGGGGAACTAATAAATGTCCATGAAATCTTCACAATTTATGTTCTTCTGCCGCGGCTTCAGAAGGTCCCTCTGTTCGGAGTCCCTGACTTCCCGCAACAGCTAACATCATGTTCTCTTTACCCCTTTTCTTGGCTCTTCCACTCTTTCCTTCTTACCTTCTTTGCTAATTCCTACATTCATCAAATGCCTCCCCTGTGCTAAGCTGATAAAACGCAAAAAATAAACAAAGTGTGCTCCTTATCCAATACACATGGAAAGCAGGCATGAACAGAATGCAGTTACCTCAACTGAGAGAGTGTAGGGTTCAAATCTATCCAATATATTTAACAATAGAATAGGTTTTTTTTTTCTTCTCTAAGAATTTGTTCAGGTCTAATAAATGTCTTTATGTTTTATCTTGTTACTCTTCTGATTGCTGTTTTTTGTACAATATTAATTCTTAGGTAATACATTTCAACTCTAAATGAGCATTAGAAAATGGCAATTAGTATTTAAGGAGAATCCTGAATTTACAAACTCAGAGTTTCATATTACATGTATTTTATAAATGATATCCAAAGCATGATCAAACAATACATCATGATAGTCTTATAATTTAAGTAAAAGAGGGGTCATCTGAGAGTAACCATATTCAACCTTGAGGAACTTGGATGCAAATCTGGGTGAGATGCCCAGTTCTGTTTAAATTTTCATTGTAAGTCATATGGACAAGTGTCAACCACAAGGAAGTGCAAAGACACCAAGAAAACACTAGCAAGTTCGTTTATTTTAAATAAAAGATACTTTTACCTTTAGATTGTTTTAATTGGAGACATTAATTAGTTTTGAAGTTTGAAAACACATTAAATGAAAGGTAGAGCTACTTGTAGTGCATCTGAAGATAATAAACCCCTTTTTTTATTATTTCAAATTTTAACAACATTTGAAATACACAAAACAAGAAATCTGTAATATTTCCTACACATAAGACAGAAATCAGTATCCCCATTTAAGGTATAAATAAGTATACTTTTCTTCTACTTCTCCATAAAGTTACAATTTAAAAAATCATTTTAAAAATGTTTTAAAAATTAAGTCCTGAAAATGGCATAAAGTTTTTACTGATTCATTGGAATCAATAATGAATAATCACATTTGGTCACTAAAACTATTTTTAATGGCCACGGATGGTAATCCCAGCACTTGGGAGGCCAAGGAGGGTGAATCACGTGAAGGTCAGCAGTTGGAGGCCAGCCTGGCCAACATAGTGAAACCCTGTCCCTACTAAAAATACAAAAAATTAGCCAGGCATGGTTGTGGGCACCTGTAATCCCAGCTACTCAGAAGGCTGAGGCAAGAGAATCGCTTGAACCCAGGAGACAGAGGTTGCAGTGACCCGAGACGGTGCCATTGCGCTCTAGCCTGGCCAACAAGAGTGAAACTTTTTCTAAAAAAAATTATTTTTAATCTCTATAAAAGAAGGGTCACTTTTACATAAATATAATTTTATTAGTGTATGTTTTAATTGACACAATTGCATATACTTATGGTGTACAATGTGATGTTTCCATACATGCATACATTGTACAGTGACCAAGTTAGGGGCAACACTTGTATACATGTATACTTTGTGTAATGGTCAAATCAGGATAAACGTCATCTAAAACATGTATCATTTCTTTGTAGTAAGAACATTAAAAATTCTCTCCCCTAGATATTTTAAGATATTTAGTGCATTGCTGTTAACTAGTCACCCTAGTCTTCAAAAGGACATCAGAAATTGTTCCTCCCATCTAATTGTAACTTTTTACCTGTTGACCGATCTCTCCTCATTACCCCCTCTTTTACCCTCCAGGGGCTCTGGTAACCACCCTTCTCTACTTCCAGGAGACTAACTTTTTATATTCCATATATGAGTGAGATTGTCTGATATTTGAGTTTCTGTATCTGGTGTATTTCACTTAACCTAATGTCTTCCAGGTTCATCCATGTTGTTGAAAATGACGGGATGCCATGCTTTTAATGGCTGAATAGTATTCCACTGTATATATACACCACATTTTCTTTATCTGCTCATTTATTAATAGACATAAGTTGATTCCATTTCTTGGCTATTGTGAATGTTGCAATAAACATGAGAATGCGAGTATCTCTGTAATGTACTGATTTCATTTCTTTTGGATATATACTCAGTAATGAGATCTCTAGATCATAGGGTAGTTCAATTTTTTTTAGGTAGATGTTTGCTTTTCAATATTTTATCTTAATAGATGTCAAAGTAGGAAATTATATGGATTTTACAATATGAAACAAATGAGAATGTATATCTAATGTTGACTATTCAAATTCAAGAAAATTATACTTAAATGGAAAGCAATACAAACTTTGGAATATATGTTTCATAGTACTATAAAAGCTGCTATAGTACTATAAAATCTCTCTAGTGAAAGAAATGTAGAGATTGGTCATTAAAAAATAAAAGCTTAACATAATATTAAAAGAGAGGAACAAAGTTGGAGGACTAACACTACCTTCCTTTAAGACTTACTATAAAGCTACGGTAATCAAGACAGTGTGGTATTGGTGAAGTAATAGACAAATAGATAAATGGAACAGAACAGAGATCCCAGAAATAGATCCACAGAAATATATTCAACTGATCTTTGACAAAGAAGCAAAGGCAATACAATGGAGCAAAAATAGTCTTTTAAATAAATGGTGCTGTAACAACTGAACATCCACATGCAAAAAAAAGTGTCTAGAAATAGACCTCATATTCTTCACAAAAACTAACTAAAAATGGAATTCAGACCTCAATGTAAAATGAGAAACTACAGAAAATAACATAGGAGAAAATCTAGATGACCTTAGGTTTGGCAATAACTTTTTAGATAAATCACAAAGGCAAAATCTAGGATTGAAAGAATTGGTAAACTGCATTTCACTAAAGGTAAAAATGTATGCTCTCCATAAGACACTGTCAAGAGAATAAAAAGACAAGCCATGGACTAGGAGATGATATTTGCAAAAGATATATCTAATACAGGAGTTATCCAAAATATCCAAAGACTTAGTAATACACAACAGTAAGACAAAAGAAACTTGATTTAAAAACGGGCCAAAGACCTTAAAACACCCCTCACCAAAGAAGATATAGAGATGGCAAATAAGCATATGAAAATACGTTCAACATGATATGTTATCAGGGAAATGCAAACTGAAACAACAACAACAAAACAATGAGATACCAGTACACACCTACTGGAATGGCCAAAATCTGAAACGCTGACAACACCAAATGTGGGGAAGCACGTGCAGCAACAAGAACTCTCAGTGCTGGTGGAATGCAAAATGGAACAGCCACTTTGAAAGATAGGTGACTAGTTTCTAACAAAACCAAATATATTTTTACCATACAATCCAGCAGTGATAACTCCCCTTCCCAAAGGAGCTTAAAACTTATATTCATACATGTACACTGATGTTTATAGCAGCCTTATTCATAGTTGCCAAAACTTGGATGCAATTAAGATGTCCTTCAGCAGGTAAATGCATAAAAGGACATGGTACAGTCAGCCACTGGAATACCATTAAGAACTTTTCAAAAATTGCTCTATGAAACCATGAAAAGACATGAAGGAACTTTAAGTGTTTACTAATAAGTGAAAGAAACTCATCAGGAAAGTCTATGCAGTGTGTGATTCCAACCATATGACATTCTGAACAGACAGTGAAATAATCAGTGGTTGCCAAAAGCTGCAGGGGGAGAGGGATGAATAGGTGGAAGACGGGATTTTTAGGGCAGTGAATCTACTCAGTATGATACTATAATGGTGGACACATGGAATTATATCTTTGTTCAGATCCATAGAATATATAACACCAAGAGCAAAGGCTAATGAAAAGACTTTGGGTGACAATGATGTACTATTGTAGGTGCATTGCAACAAAGTTATTACTCTGGTGGGCAATGTTGATCATGGGGGAGGCTATGCATGTATGGAGACAGGGGTATATGGAAAAATCTTCATTTCTTCCATTCAATTTTTCTGTGAACCTGAAACTATTAAAAATATAGGACACAGTGAGCACAGTGGCTCATGCCTGAAATCCCAGCACTTTGGGAGGCTGAGGCAGGAGAATCACTTGAATCCGGAAGTTTGAGACCAGCTGAAAAACATAGATCCCATCTCTACAAAAAAATTTAAAATTAGCTGGGCCTGGCGCCACATGCCTGTAGTCCTAACTACTTAAGAGGCTGAGGCAGGAGGATCACTTGAGCCCAGGAGTACAAAGTTGCAGTGAACTGTGATTGCACCACTGCACTCCAGCCTGGGTGACAGAGCAAGACCCCGTCTCTAAATATAGATAGACTATATAGCCTATTAAAAAAAAAGAAACTTGAGGAAATGTGGTAATTCATAACCAGTAGTACGTTGTCAAATAACGAGATTTTCCATTAAAAAAGAAATATAATTTTAAAAGTATTAAATATTTAAAATAATAGTAATTTCTATACTGATATCAAAATATTCACAATGATATCTATATAAGGATATATAACTTGATGTAATAAGTAAAATATACAAATATAAATCAATGTCAAGAAATAAAACAATTTTCTTCTAAGTTGTGGAAAAAAAAATCAAAAACATTGAAAATATTCCATACTTGTCAATGACACTATATGAATGAGGTAATTTTAGAATGTCTAGAACTAAAAGAAATGAAATGGCAATGACCGATGCTATCTGATGACAATCATCATTATTAATGAGGGAGGTAGGATGGTCAAACACGAATCCCATGGATTTTAGAATAAGATTCAGGTTTGGATTTACAAAGGTAGGAAAGATGCTCTCTATAACCTTGTGTCCTCATCATTATAAACAGGAATTAAACTTTTCCTACTCATATGGTTGCCCTGGGGATTATATGAGGAAATAGAAATAAATCACTTAGAACAGATACTGTCACAGAGTCTGCAATTTGACAAATACCATTAGTACTTTTACTAATACATTTTTAAAATCATGAAAATGTTCCATTAAAAACTTAACCTAAGAGCCGGTGCCAATACACAAAGTAGTACAGCCTGGATTACATGCACTGCTCTTTAGCTGAATGGCGTAGAACAAGAACGAGAACAAGGGTCCTTTCTCGGACCATAATCATATCTAATCACACTTCCCAGAACTCAAACACATCACTCCTAAATTGAGGAGGTTGGGCTAAACAATTCTGTGCTTTGAAAATGTCAATGAGATTCAAATTATAATTTGACTATCAAGGCTGATCTCCTTTATTGGACTGTAATCTCCTGCAGGGTCAGACACAGTTTTGTACTTTTTTTTTTGAGCCTGTTGCCCAGGCTGGAGTGCAGTGGCACAATCTTGGCTCACTGCAACCTCCAACTCCCAGGTTCAAGTGATTCTCCTGCCTCAGTCCCCAAGTAGCTGGAATTACAGGTGCATATCACCATGCCCGGCTAATTTTTGTATTGTTAGTAGAGACGGTGTTTCACCACATTGACCGGGCTGGTCTTGAACTCCTGGCCTCAGGTGATCCACCTGCCTCGGTCTGGAAAGTGCTGGGATTACAGATGTGAGCCACTGCACGTGGCCTGTACTTCTGACTCTATAATAACTCTCAGAGATAGAGTTGCCTACAGGAAATAATATAATTTTAGAAATAATAGAAATAACTATTGAGCATTCACTATATGCTAGGTGTTGGGTGTCAAATATGTGCTAGACAGAGTGCTGGCTAAAAAAGTGAGTCTTAAAATTTTAAGTAGCTTGCCAGCTTAAAATTGTAGTGAACCCACCAGCAACTACTAGGAACTGGAATCAGGTCCCCCAAAATATTTTCCAGGCCTGAAATTGTGTTGTTTTTATCAAATTTCCCCAAAGATGTGAAAAGTACATTCTAAGGAAATCCCTAGATTGTATAATTTTTATGAATGTTTCAAAAAAAATTAATGAAGGTTAATTTTGTAATTTTGTGGCATTTAGGCCTATTTAAGAAAAAAAAAATAACAAAAATGATAGCTACACTCACTGGTTGTGATGTAGCAAAATGAGTTGCCATGATCATATACCAAAATGAAGTGAATGATTCTCCCAATTCTAAGAAGTTTGATAAATAAGAAGTTTTTAAAATTAAAAAGCGAATGCTGTATAAAATTCAGGAAAATGTGAATTTCCCTGTTGAAGACATAGAAGTATTTGTAACCTCTCAAAAATCCTGTGGAAAAAAAATAGAAAGAATGAACGAGACCTAGTATTTGCTAGCACAGCAAGGGTGACTATAGTAAAAAATAATTTAATTTTCCATTTGAAAATAATTAAAAGGGTATAACCGGAATGCTTATAAAGAAATGATAAATGTTTAGGTGATGCATACTCCATTTACCCTGATATGATTATTACACATTGTATGCCTGTATCAAAATATCTCATGTAACCCATAAATATATTCAACCTATGTACCCACCAAAAATAAAACTCAAAAAAATTTAAAAGATCCTGTGAAGTTGGAAGAGAACCAATTTTATAAAGAAAGACAAGGTATCAAAATGGAAAACTCTATGTATGTCAGCATCTGATGCTTCTATATTCTACACTTCAAGTAACTCAGCCTACAGGGCTCCAAAATTCAAGGGCAGAGCCACTTCCGCCTCTAGTGGGATTGTTCTGATTGCAGGGAAAGAGTTCTGTGAGTTCTGTTCCCTGAGTATCACTGTCAATAGAGACTCCCATATTGTTAAGGATGCTCTAAATTGTTATCTCAAATAGATATCAGTTCTCAAAATTAGTAGAACTATTAGAGAAGGATAACATTTCTGGGTCTAATGGAATATTTACTATGATAAAGAAACACTACTTGGATACAACATGGTGACACTAAACATCAGTGGGACATCTGAGTGGATCGTAACATAGGAAGTACTAAAAGATTGTCTCAGAAGTAGGAGGTAGTGCGGTTAGAGCATAATAGAGGATGCCTGGTCCATTTGGCTTTAAAATGATCATTCCCTTGAATCTATAGCATACCTATTCCAAATGAAACCAAATCCAAATTCCTCAGTGAGGATCTTGATCTTTATCAAGCAATTCACATCTGATTCTCTCCAACATCACCCCTAATCAATTCATGAAAGGCAAGACAGAAGTGACCGAGAGGGGAAAGAACATTATTGATGTATTCAATTTCCCTCTCTAGCCAGGCTCGGTTTGAGAATTATCCAAAATAAAGGGCTCTCTGTTTTAAAAATCGCAAAGAAATATTACATAAACTATCATAATAATCTTTGATGAAGGGGCTTTTGTGGCAAAACTTGTTCATATATCTTACTTAATGGCTTTGGTTTATGATTTAAAGCCTCTCTTGTCACTGTGAAATCATAACAGCTGACTGTAGCTGCCTGCTCTACAGTGTGCAACCTAATGATGCCTTTAATTAAAGCTGTGGTATCAAGAAGATACAGATTCATGGGATCTGATCCGGTTTGGCCACTCCATAAATGTCTGGTCCCTCATCTACAACATCAATATTTATAACTACCTTCCTGTTTTGTTTTGAGTTTTAGAGATAAAAAATTCGAGTATAACTCATGTTTCACCGCCAACCATATAGAAGGTGTTTAGGAATGTTTTCTATGAGTAGTAGTAGCAATAGTAATTGTACAGCACTTTTCCTGGTAGGATACATTCCAGGACCCCCAGTGGATGCTTGAAACCATGGATAATACCAACCCCTATATGCATGATGTCTTTTCCTATACATACACACTATGAGAAAGTTTAATTTAGAAATTAATCCC
>NW_012106697.1:1063622-1071099 GCF_000951045.1 Mandrillus leucophaeus | reverse complement strand
CAAAATGAGTTGCCATGATCATATACCAAAATGAAGTGAATGATTCTCCCAATTCTAAGAAGTTTGATAAATAAGAAGTTTTTAAAATTAAAAAGCGAATGCTGTATAAAATTCAGGAAAATGTGAATTTCCCTGTTGAAGACATAGAAGTATTTGTAACCTCTCAAAAATCCTGTGGAAAAAAAATAGAAAGAATGAACGAGACCTAGTATTTGCTAGCACAGCAAGGGTGACTATAGTAAAAAATAATTTAATTTTCCATTTGAAAATAATTAAAAGGGTATAACCGGAATGCTTATAAAGAAATGATAAATGTTTAGGTGATGCATACTCCATTTACCCTGATATGATTATTACACATTGTATGCCTGTATCAAAATATCTCATGTAACCCATAAATATATTCAACCTATGTACCCACCAAAAATAAAACTCAAAAAAATTTAAAAGATCCTGTGAAGTTGGAAGAGAACCAATTTTATAAAGAAAGACAAGGTATCAAAATGGAAAACTCTATGTATGTCAGCATCTGATGCTTCTATATTCTACACTTCAAGTAACTCAGCCTACAGGGCTCCAAAATTCAAGGGCAGAGCCACTTCCGCCTCTAGTGGGATTGTTCTGATTGCAGGGAAAGAGTTCTGTGAGTTCTGTTCCCTGAGTATCACTGTCAATAGAGACTCCCATATTGTTAAGGATGCTCTAAATTGTTATCTCAAATAGATATCAGTTCTCAAAATTAGTAGAACTATTAGAGAAGGATAACATTTCTGGGTCTAATGGAATATTTACTATGATAAAGAAACACTACTTGGATACAACATGGTGACACTAAACATCAGTGGGACATCTGAGTGGATCGTAACATAGGAAGTACTAAAAGATTGTCTCAGAAGTAGGAGGTAGTGCGGTTAGAGCATAATAGAGGATGCCTGGTCCATTTGGCTTTAAAATGATCATTCCCTTGAATCTATAGCATACCTATTCCAAATGAAACCAAATCCAAATTCCTCAGTGAGGATCTTGATCTTTATCAAGCAATTCACATCTGATTCTCTCCAACATCACCCCTAATCAATTCATGAAAGGCAAGACAGAAGTGACCGAGAGGGGAAAGAACATTATTGATGTATTCAATTTCCCTCTCTAGCCAGGCTCGGTTTGAGAATTATCCAAAATAAAGGGCTCTCTGTTTTAAAAATCGCAAAGAAATATTACATAAACTATCATAATAATCTTTGATGAAGGGGCTTTTGTGGCAAAACTTGTTCATATATCTTACTTAATGGCTTTGGTTTATGATTTAAAGCCTCTCTTGTCACTGTGAAATCATAACAGCTGACTGTAGCTGCCTGCTCTACAGTGTGCAACCTAATGATGCCTTTAATTAAAGCTGTGGTATCAAGAAGATACAGATTCATGGGATCTGATCCGGTTTGGCCACTCCATAAATGTCTGGTCCCTCATCTACAACATCAATATTTATAACTACCTTCCTGTTTTGTTTTGAGTTTTAGAGATAAAAAATTCGAGTATAACTCATGTTTCACCGCCAACCATATAGAAGGTGTTTAGGAATGTTTTCTATGAGTAGTAGTAGCAATAGTAATTGTACAGCACTTTTCCTGGTAGGATACATTCCAGGACCCCCAGTGGATGCTTGAAACCATGGATAATACCAACCCCTATATGCATGATGTCTTTTCCTATACATACACACTATGAGAAAGTTTAATTTAGAAATTAATCCCAGTAATAGATTACCAATAACAAAACGGAACAATTAGCACATACTTCAATAATGTGGTGTCTCATTTCTCCTCTCTGTCAAAACATCTTACTGTACCGTACTGTGGCTAATTGAAACTGAGGTTTCAGTGGATAAAGGGAAACTACTATAATAATTATCCATAATGGTAGTGATTATTAGTAGTAACAACTTTAGTACTTCAAGGTGGGGAAGAAAATCCTGCAGACCTCTGAGAAAGCAGAAGAGGGAAGCACTCCTATAAGTAGAATGTATGAGTGCTACTGAAGAGACGCAGGCACAGGACAGGGCGCCATGATGGCAGCAACACAATTTTATGTGTCCATGTAGCTGGGTCATGGTGCCCAGATATTTGGTCAAACACGATTTTGGGTGTTTCTGTTAAGGTGTTTCTTGATGAGATTAACCTTTACATTGGTAGATTTTGAGTAAAGACGATTGCTCTCCATAATGTGAGTGACCCTCACCCAATCACTTACAGGCATTCATAAAATAAAGACTGAACTTCCCTAAGCAAGAAGGAGTGTATCTAGCACACTGTCTTGGGATTTAAACTGCAACTCTTCCCTGGGTCTCCAGCCTATCAGCCTACCACATCAGATTTTGAACTTGCCAAGCCTCCACAATCCTGTGAGCCAATAACTAAAATCTCTCTCCATCTCTTTTTTCTGTGTATGTGTATACACACATACACATGCATATACATATTCTAACATTTTGTTGATTCCGTTTCTCTAGAGAACCCTGACTAGTACCATCACTAAGGCCAAGCAACAAACTTGAACCAAGAACAGAAATAATCAGGCTCTCCAATGCTAAAACCCATGAAACTTGCTGTAACATGACAGTATGTATTATCTGGTATGTAAGTTTCAAGATCAGCTGTGTCATTTGTCCTTCAAAGTTAGGTGAAAGATGTATCATTACTGAAACCACTAACAAAAACAAGAGAAAGAGGAATTAACTATCAAACATCTATTCTGTAGGATGAAAAAAGATAAACTCTTTTTAATACAAATATTACAGCTTCAAAGTTCTCAATAGAGAAATAAATCTAAACAATTTGTCCCTGCTAAAGAATGTGAAAAGCACATAGTGCATAGCCATTAGCATTAAATAGCAGAAATAAATATAAGGCAAATGTTATACTGAATCTTCCATTTTATGTTGTTCACACACAGACATTTTTAATAAAAAAGAATCATACCAAATACAATATTGCACAAAATGAATTTCCCTGCTCTTTTCTATGTGTATATTTACATAAATTTTATTTGTTACTTATTTTGATATTAAAGACTTAGAAATAAATACTGTAAAGCAAAATGATAATAATTCCAATTAAGTGCTTCTAAATTCATTCTTAGATATTGTAATGCATCTACCACCACATATTGAGAAAAACTGAGAAATTTAACCACACATCCTTAATGTAACCTTTTATTCCTACAAAAATTCAATCAAATAAACCCACTGTTGGAAGGGAAACAGCAACATTTGAATAAGCTATCAAGAGGGTATAATTCTATTTAAAAACTTTTAAAATGTATATAGAACTAAAAAAGAGACTTCTTTAATAACACATTGACTACGTTCCAGTTAAGACTGGGCTTGCTTGGAAACTATGGCAATGGGTATGTTGATATATGTTATTATTATATTACCTAATAAGTTCCTTAATTTTAGGCAATATTTATAGGATGGAAGAATGATTTATGCTTAGGTACGTCAAATGTTGAATCTAGTTTTAGCAATTGGAAGATATTATCATTTAAATCAAAACTTGTTTAGAGTTGAAAGTCATTTTGCAATCAGTATTTTGACTCTGAATGTTGAGGATTTTTACATCTTCCATAGAAATCTATCTGAGGTCTGTGCCACAATAGAAACTTCTCTAAAGTAATTGATCAATTCTTCAGCAACTGAATGCCATTGAGTAGAACTGAGGGTACACATACTTAATCTAAAATAATCATAGAGCAACATTTTAAGATGTTCTTAAAGAATTAACATATATCAGATTCAAAAACCACTCTAAATCATAAGAAATGAAACAATAAAAATCTATTGTATCAATGTATAAAAATTCTACATATGGACTTAAAAATAACTGCAATTCTCTTAAAAAGATTCATTGTTTAGATTTGCATTGTTCAGATTTACCAGTAAAAAGAAAATAGAGAAGTTCATCTTCTTTGGGTAACATCCGTTTTAAAAATCAGGTTTTGGTCCCTTAGGTAATGAAATTGTCTTAAAGTCTAAAATAAATTTCTAATTAAAAAAAAAAGTAGGTGGACAGTTTCATACTCTGAAGTGCTTATAATGATGCTTTTGTAAACAAAGTACTATAACAAATGGAGACTGTTTTATTGCCTTAGGATTATTCTTTATCTACTACTGCACAAATATGCTGCCAAGTAGCAACTTCACAAGGGTAGAGGCAAAATTAAATGCCTACAATTGCCATTAGCAATTGTGAACAATTATTAATCTGTCTAGAGGAAACTAATGGACACGATTAGAGAAACCAAAAGTCTTCATCTTATGGAAATCAATAGCATAGATGTACTTCCATCAGATAATGAATTACAGATTCGTGAGCTGAAGATTAAGGTTGTCTTAGTATATATTCTGCCCATACCTATCCATTGTATGTCTCTCTCTCAATCTGGTTTATACCAATAATATATTATAGCTAACTATCTCTTTATTTTCAAAAATTATAGTTATTGAGACACTACATAAAAGAGATGGGAAAGTAAATCTCTGTTTAGTTTCTGTGGGACTATAAAACAAATCAGTAACAAAGGAATTACTGTTAATTTATATCAAATAAGGTGATTGGCAAATGGAAACTTTTGTTTTTCTTTTTAAAACACCCAGGACACGGGTGCAGCAATACTGGCTCAAAGAAAAAGATTTGTCATTATGATGCACTGTAGAGTATCTACATATACATATAAATAAACAGAACCAGAGTGTATTTTGAAAACTTCATAATAAACAATGTTTCATGAAATCACAAAATAGATTGCTCATGTCTGATCCCATTTACAAATATAGATCTAACCTAAATCCCAATAAAAACATGAATACAATTGCCTTTTATTAAATGTCTACCAGAGTCTGGTTAATTCAGATTAGAACTTAATTGAAAATCTTTTATAGTATGCATATTTTATGTCAGATTAGATATATACAGAAACTCACGAGAAAACAGTTCACGGTAAGAGGAGAATTCCTGGAGAAAATATGGGAAGGGGAGACTGCACCTTGGTCTCCATTCAAAGAAATTCAATTATAGAAGAATGAAAGGACTTCTGTTGTAGGCAATCACGTCTATGGTTGTATCTATAAGGAAGTTTTAAAGTGTGATTCCAGTGTACTCCTCTCTAAGAACAGTAAACTCCTACTAGTTCTCACATTCCCGGAGGAAGATGGAAACCCCAAAGATTGATTTGAACTAAAGTTGCTCATATACATTTGGTTAAAGAAGGCTTTTCTTCATATATTGCAAAGTCTTGGGTTTAATAATGTAAAATCCCTGTATCTATAGCTCTTGGGTAATAATGTTTTGTGCTGAAATCCAAGAGCTGAGTGCAGTGACAGCAAAGTAGGAGAGACATGTGGAAGTAAGTTTATCACATCAGAATACACTACACCGGCAGCTTGATGGTTAAGAGTAAATTCACGTGGTCATCACACTGATCCTCAGACCCAGTGGTGGGAGATGCTCTCCACTTATCTCAAAGATAACTTAAAGAGTTACCTTTAAAGAGACATTGGCTCATAGATGAAGGAGTCTAGGGATGGAGGCAGTGTATCTGTTCAGTTCTCAGTTAATAATGATGTTTCCACAATTTTATCTCGCTTGATGTCAGTTGCCTCTTCCATAAAATCAGGATAATACAACTTGCCCTATCCACATGGTACTTTCCTAAAACCAACGATGAGGCTGCTTTTGACTGCTTTAACAAGTATAAAGTAATAAGCAAATAGATAAGAATTATCTTGGTAGAGGCCTGAACATACAGGAATAGCAAAGATTGTTGGTTTATGCAAATCATTACTATTTTTAACATGTTTGAGACTTCGAGGACCTAGTCACCTTCAGGCGATATTCTCACCCCTTTGTCACATAATCCTGCTTGCTGACATACTGATGAACAGGCCTTTTCAGACTCATTATAATGATGATGTCTGTTTCTGCAATGTGGAACAATCTGCAGTTCATGCCAGGCTGCAGCAACTGCCACTACCTACCACTCAAAGAACTAAATCAGCTTAAAATTCCCCCCAACACCATGGAGGGAAACTAATGATATATGCAGGGAAACATTTTGCGTCTCTGGAGCACTGGTGATGTTATTTTCGGTGTCATCCGCCCTGTGTGCTGATAAGATGATAGCTGTCATTCAACTCCCATCATTTACAATTTTGACTCAAAACACTGTAGTAGGAAAGATAACGTCTCCCACATTTGTCCTCTGTCAAACTTTCTACAAAATTCATAGTGGAGCAAAACTGGGAGGAGGGACTATGACTATCTCAATAACCCACGGTCCCCAGGCTCTAAGATCACTTTTGTCCTTGAGAATATTTGTCAGAATATTTTACAGGAAATGGCTAAGCAGAAAGTCAGGACTACATTCAATATATCTTATCATAGTGTTTTCAGCTCTAACATAAAACGTGATCAATGCCTAATCAATCAAATCACACTGTTACCATTTTTTTGTCTCCATCTCAGATCTCTACGTGTTTACTTACTTTCTTGTCTCTGTCTGAATAGATGATCCAATCATAAAAGAGTCTTACCACTCTTAGATGTCACAATCTTCTCTATTGCTGTGACTGCTAAACTACCAAATAGTTGAGGCATGACTTTACACTTGCTGCCTCCACGTCTTAAGAATTTGCTCACTACCTCCTGACAAGACTGTCACTAACCCATACAAGGCCTTTATGCCAGGGACAAACAGTGCTCTGAACAAAAAGATGTGATGGAATATTGTCCTAGTGGTTATATAAGTCCACAATGCTTATGATGGAATGGTGCTCCTTAGATCTAGGCAGTGCGCAACCTGCACAAACATAAACAGCGATGTTGGGAACAGGAAGAAAAGAGGAATCAAAGAGAACTCTTTGGCCTGCAGCCTGACTGGCTAAAACAGAGGTGTTGCTGTCAATAGAGAGAGAGAGTAATCAGGAAGAGCTGCTTGGAGGAAGATAATGAGTTCAATGCTGGCTAAGTTAGTTTCGAAAAGCATTAGAATATCAAAATAGGAAAGTCCAGTATGCTGAATTAAGCTCCAAAAAGGGGAAAAATATTAGAAGCAGAGGTAAAGATTTTGGGCATGGCTGTATTAGGTATATTTAAGCAAAATGAGTGGAAAAAAAAAAGCTCAAAAAAGAAACTGGCCGGCACAGTGGCTCAAGTCTATAATCCCAGCACTTTGGGAGGCCGAGACGGGCGGATCACAAGGTCAGGAGATCCATCGAGACCATCCTGGCTAACACGGTGAAACCCCGTCTCTACTAAAAATAATACAAAAAACTAGCCGGGCGAGGTGGCGGCACCTGTAGTCCCAGCTACTCGGGAGGCTGAGGCAGGAGAATGGTGTAAACCCCGGAGGTGGAGGTTGCAGTGAGCTGAGATCCGGCCACTACACTCCAGCCTGGGCGACAGAGTGAGACTCCGTCTCACAA
>NW_012106697.1:1015188-1063572 GCF_000951045.1 Mandrillus leucophaeus | reverse complement strand
AAACTAAAAGAACCTTGCTAGGCCTGTTTTATTGAACTATGGAGGGAATGACAGGATTTTAAGAAGACTCCTGCATGCAACTGCACTGCTGTGCACTGCGCAACGCTGTGGGGTGTCAGCCACAGCACAGTTATTAAACGACACGATGGTAAGACTTTGGATAGACCAGAAAATTATCCAGAAAATGACGGCAAGACCTTGAGGAAAGGAGCTCTCTTTCTAATTCACAGAAAAGAGTAACAGAATGGCAATGGTGCAGCTCTGAAGAGTTGTCCAGATACATTAGTTCTTTCACAAAATTTAACTCTATTCTCAAATAATCTTAAAGTAAAACTCTGAATAGGCCACCTTCTGTGAACAACCTTTAAAAACCTCTTCAGTGGATTTCCATACACTAAATAAAGTGCAAACTCTTTAGAGTGACATTAAGGACCCTCCACAGTATTGTCCTGTAAGAATAATACAAAACAGACTTCTCATCCTCCACCAAATATACCCTATGCTTTCCTGATTTCTGGACTTTGTCCATGCTTAATCAGAGTGTACTATTATTATCACTTTACAGATAATATAATTGAAGTTTCAGCTATGTAATTTGTCCATATTGTACATTTCCAAAGTCCATCTTCTTTGTCACCAGGATATGCCACTCAAATTGAGAGTCTATGTAGTACTCATATTTGTAGAACATTACCTACAATATGCCTTGTATAGTTGTGAAATGAGTGTTTTATACAATGTATTTCAGCACTTTAAATGTGTGTAATCATTAAATATTTTAATAATGTTATTCTTATTCATTAACTTATTCTAAAATAAGGCCTCTGGTCAAAAGTAAATAATCTCTTATTGTTATAATTTTTACACATGATATAGTGCTACCATAGCACAAAATTATGACTATTACTGAAGATATTTCTTCCCTGCCCATGCCTATAAGCAGATTAAAGCTTCCAGTATGTAAAATCGGCTCTCATTTGTCATTGTTGAAAATGATCCATGATGGAGCAACAGGAATTCTCATTCATTGCTAATGGCAATGCAAAATGATACAGCCACTTTGGAAGAAAGCTTTAGTCTACAAAGCTAAACATAATCTTATCCCATGATCCAGCAATCTTTGCTTATAGGTATTTACTTCAATGATCTGAACACTTATAATCTACACAAAAACCTGCATATCTATGTTTATAGTAGATTTATGCATAGTTGCCCCAAATGGAAATAAACCAGGATGTCTGTCAATAGGTGGATGGATAAACAAATCATGGCACATCTAGACAATAATCCAGACATATTACTCAACAGTCAAATGACCCATCGAGCCATGAAAAGTCATGGAGGAACCATAAATGCAGATTGCTAATGTGAAAGAAATCACTCTGAAAATACTACACTCTTTATGATTCCAACTCTGTGACATTCTGAAAACACAAAACTGTAAAGGTAAAAAGATCAGTGGTTGCCAGGATTGAGGGGAATATGAGGAGAGGATGAATAGGTGGAGTACAGGGGATTTTTGGGGGATTGAAACTATTCTGTGTGATACTGTAACGGCAGTTGTATAACATTATGTATTTGGCAAAACCCATGGAAGTAGACAACACAAAGGGTGAAACCTAATGTGCACTATGAATTTCCATTAGTAATAATTTATTACATTGGTTCATCAGTCGTAAAAAAATGTACCATGCCCATGTGAGATATTAATAACAGAGGAAACTGATAGGGAAGAGAGAGAGGGAATTGTCTATATTCTGTTCAGTTTTTCTGTAAACCTAACATTACTCTAAGAAGCAAAGTCTATTGGCTTTAAAATATGCAATATTTAAATTACTGAATATATTAAAAAATCCATTTAACAGTAAAATTTTTCACACGATGGACAAAACACAGAGGACAATGATATTTGCAACAGTGATGGTCGCTCTCACGACTTCCTAAGACACCCTCTCCTACTGCCCCGTCAAATGAATGATGCCTCTTATTCCCCTGCTAACGGAAGCAAACACAACCTCTCTAACAGAGACCTACTTTCCCCTGAGTTTCCAGATCTCCTCAAGATACTCCTCTTGAAGTTACTTCACTTACTAAAATTCATCTTCAAAGAGCTTACTGAATTATCAAAATGTTCCCAGAGGCTATGGTATGTAGATGATGGTGGAAAACAAGCACCAAACAGGATTGCTTTGTTAATCAGCACTTCACTGTAGCTTCTTTTTAATGTTCTCCTTAATGCTTTCAGGATTTTTACACCACATTTATTTTCTTTATTACTTCATATGGCTGGTGGCAAGAAAACTTAGAAAATAAGCATATAAAGATTTACCAACTGAGACTATTATATCCTAAGTTTATTAAACCACACAATTAGTTCCTCTGCATAATTTATATTTAATTTTCTTAGATTGTTTCTAACCCATAGATATATTTCTTTCACTTAGCTTGTCCTATAGTGATATTTGTCTTACTCACCTGGCAGATTCAGGTTGCCAGTTTCTCATGTCTAAGAATCTTTCTCCTCACCTTACTCAGAATTTTCTAAATCTGTTTTCTTCATATCTCATATGTGGATTTGGAATCATTAAGAACAAAAAAATCATTTCACCACTCTTTGTATACTACTAAAGTACGACAAATAGTTTTCAATCACTTTGGACTATTTAATCATATAGGGAAGAGTATTGTGTTCATAAGGACAAGATCACCAGTTTGATTACTTAATTTCACACGCACAAAAGTTATTTTCCACCATCAAGTATTAACCCTGCTCTCAGATGTCACCGACACATGGCCCACCAGGTGGCCATACAGGGCATCTGGCTGGGATCATTTAAAAGTAATGGCAGTAGGAAAAAAAGGCAAGACATTGTGTATGTCGTATGTGAGTCGCACATAAACCACAGAGCGCTTTCAGGATGTCAGATATTTCTGGACAAAGATAAATTATGGAAAGGCCCAATGACATTGGAGAAAGATCAACACTTTTAAAAAAACACAATTACCCTGCTATGCTCCAATTCCAGCTTCGTCACTTAGTTGCTATGAGAGTTTGAGAAAGCGACAGTTTCTTGATCTCACATTTCCTCATCTCTAAATAGGGATAGTACATTTTCTACATAGTGGTCTAGAAATATTCTCTAACTCAGTTGACCAGCCAACATGAATATTTAATATATGATACTATTAGTAGTGGCAGTCATCATGACCAGTGCTATGATATGGATGCATGTGTTCCTCCAAAATTCATATGTTGGAACATAACCCTGAAGGTGATGGTGTTAAGAAGCAAGGCCTTAGAGAAATGATTAGTAGTCTTATATCTTATAACGAGGGCTCTTATATCTCCATGCGGTATTAATATCCTTATAAAAGGCTTGATGCAGCAATTTCATCCCCTTTTGCCCTTCCATCCTTCCTCCATGTGAGGATAAAGCATTCACACCCACCACCATGTGAGGACTCAGTAGGAGGGGCCACCTGTGAAGCAGAGAGCAAGCCTTCACCACACACCAAATCTGCTAGCATCTTGGTCTTCAACTTCCCAGCCTCCAGAATCGTGAGAAATATATCTCTGTTCTTTATACGTTACCCAGTCTAAGGTGTTTTGTTACAGCAGCACAAATGAAGTAAGATAATGAATATTCCTATTTTATCCTAGAACCTAAATTCCCAACTGGAGTTCCTAAGTTCCACCCCTCTTAGGATCTTCTCACCAGCATCACTTTTGAGAACCACATCATGAGTGGCAAGATTAAATTCATTAGCACCAGCCTAAAAACTTCTTTTGGTAGGAGAGTCATGGTTCTGTAGTTCATACATTTGACAGGATAGTTTTATCCATCAGTATGAGTTGTTCCAAAAGTTTATTAGAAATTAACCATCGGAAGTGCTGCTTTCTTTAAAAATGAGCTCTAAATATGATACCCCAATTTAAAATGATGCCCTTCAAACTGGTGTTTGAAGGTAGAATAAGCAAATTTAAGGTCACCATGTCTGAAATTAAATGTTTTAGATTCCCTTCAAGCTTCCCCATTCCTGAAAAAAATCCCATCTCAATAATTATTCTATGGCTGCTTCTGTCATCTTTGAATTAAACTTAATTTCCATTGTATACTTTATATACAAAACATACACATATACACATTATATATATAACCTTCTTAATTAGTGTGATGAAAATGAACATGGAATAATAGGTACATACATATAAAACATTTTATACTATCTGTAATGAATCATTAATCATATTGATGTTGCATAACAAATTTTATTTAATCTTTCTGCTTGAAGTGTAACTTTCTTCTCAAGGACAAGACTCTCAGATCCTTTTTCCTTCATGCTGTGCTGCAAAAAGCACGGACGCTATGTTCATGCAGTTCTTTTCTTGAAGTTTGGCCCTCTCATTTACTGGCTGTCTGATGTTAGCAAGTTGCAGAAGTCTATGAAGCTCAGCTTTATACTTGAAGTGTTGTGTGAGGATCAAAGGAGAAAATGTGTTTAAGACACCAAGCATATTCAATGTACTTAATTTGTGGTGGTGATTACTGTATTCTGGCTTATTTAATCTCCAAGTTTATTATCCATGTCAATAGTCACCTTGACATTAGGAAAAGTGTCTCCACTGACAAGGAATCATAAGATGAACAAAATGTGCCTCTTGATGGTGTAGTCATTGATGGTGTAGGTCAGAATGCCAAAGATGACTCCCCAATATTCCTATCTTCTGGTAACTCAAACACTGATCTATGCACTGCAGAGGTTTTGTTATTGTAATTAAAGTCTCAAATCAGGTTGCCTTAAAATATGACCATTAACTGGCATGGGCCTCACTTAAGCATACACATCCTTTAAAAGGTGATGACAGTGGCATGATGGGAAGTCAGGAAGATTCAAAACATAGGAAGGATTTGATGTGCCATTGCTGGCTTTGAAAATGGAAAGCCCACAAGCCTGGGAATATAGGTGGCCTCTAGAAGCTGGCAACAGCTCCTGGTCAATAGCCAGCAAGGAAACAGGGACCTTAATCCTAGAGCTGCACATAACTGAATTCTGCCAACAACTGAATTGACTGACTCTTCTCCAGATTCCCAGATAAGAACTCAGCCTAGCCAAACCCCTGAGTGTGGCTAGGTGAGACCCTAAGCAGAGGGTCCAGGACTTCTGGACTTCGGATCTCTAGAATTGTGAGCTAATAAATGGGTGCAGTTCTAAGCTGCTAAATATGATATGTTATGCAGCAATAGAAAACGAAGACAGCCATGTTCTCTTCAGTTCTCGTGCTTTCCATGGCATAATCTATGCTTTATTTAAGTACTCAGCAAAGGTCTGCCCATGGCATGTTGAACTACTTCGAAGACACCTGTACTTGTCTTTTAAGAAAAGATTCCTTTTGATTATTTCTCAGAGATCCTACTGATGAAAATAAAGATAAGCAAATATTCAAGGAAATGTATTTCTGCATCATTATCTGAGGACAATATTGGTGATGTCCCCTGGGTATTCAGGTTTTAAATGAGCCAGTTCAACAGTATATTGATACATTTCCTGATGTGTCTCCCATTCTTCTTCTTACATGTAATTTTTTTCTATGTATATTATGTGCAAGAAAAGTTTAAATTCTATATTATGCCTGTGATGGAAAATTATTGATCTTCTAGCTGTCGTGTTACTGTCAGACAAACGTCCAATTCTAATTTCTCTGTCAAGTTTATTTTAATTTTATACCATAAGCATCTGTGCCACATTAAAGTTGTTTAAAGGAGTGTTTGTGAAGGCTGTTTTAGAGGCAATGTAGAAAGAATAGTGACCAAGACAGAAAATTCTCTTGTATTTGAAGCTCTGTCCCAGAGCTTGTAGCTGCTTGGCACTGGGTAAGTTACTGCTTCTCTCTGTTTCCCAGTAACTTCACCCAATACTTCAAAGGCTGTTGTGGGAATAATTGAGTTAATATATGCAAAGTACTTAAACAGTGCCTAAAACCTTCAGAATGACACAAGTACCTGATGTTATTAATTTCACAAGTCTACATTTGAAATCTAAATACTGTCTTTATGTAGGATCTAATTACTTACATGGGTCCCTTTGGCTGTGTCCTATGAAATTTCATTTTTAAACCTCTGATGGTAACAAAATTGCTTTGAATAATCTCTTTGAAATATTCTGGTATCTGTAAGGATCCACATTTCCAGAGACATTTTTAATTCAAAATGCTTCCTATCTTCAGAAGAATACCAGATTTTCTAGAAATTTTAAAAAGATTCTGAATTCAAAGTCTGTATCTGCAACATGCCAATGGGAAGCTAGAGAGTAGTTAGTGTTCCCTGCAGACTGATGGCACTTCCAATATTCACTCATGAGTCTCTTCTAAATTACCACCGAAACATGCAGCTGAGGATCATATGCATGTTTGACCACTGAGCTGGGATACATAAGATGGTTTTTGAATTTGCTTTTCTGGGATTGAAAGGATAATACACCAGTGCCACCTAGTTGTCCAGATACAATGTGCTATATATTTATTCTTGAAAGGAATTATGCTCTTACAAGTAGAAATGTAAAATTTTAATTTTTCTTGCCGTTGACATAGGCTCTGTATTTATTTTAACAAATTCTCATTTCTGCAAGTGATACCAGTGATATCTTCAACGTTCCATTTAAGGTAAATATTCCTCATGTTTATTTTATTTATACAAGAGAATTGGCAAACCTAAGATACTAATTTTCATTAATTTGCTTTAATTTTGCTGTAAAAGTATCTGAATTATTTAATACATCTGCCACGTCAGCATATATCAGTTGCATATTACTGTGTGTCCCAGGATCTCAAGTTTCACAGAGCAGAGCATATTCTATTAAAATTAAGATTGTATATGGGATATTCTGGAGGTGAAATACATTTTATCACACACTGCATACGAATTAAATGTTAATTCTGTAATATGGTACGCACGTAGTTAATGGTCTCTACTTTTTACTCAGCCTGCGCAATGTGTGTAGGTGGCTGGAACCCCTTCAATAAAATCATCATGATGTGTGTTTGACATAGCAGGTTCTGGAAGTCAGGAAGTTCTGTCAGGTCTCGGCTGGAATTGAACACCTAAGGAGACAGACCTGGGATTGCTCTGCAGCCAGACGGAGGTGGAGTCAGGAAATCAGACGGAAGATAGATGCTTCAGGCAGTGAGGCCCAAGGCAACAAATGACTCCAATGTTTAGACAAGTTCTGGGAAGAACAGAAACTGTACACGTAAGCTATGCGTCTATCAGTAAGCCCTTGTCTATGTGTTTCTGCATGTTCAGACAATTTCAGAATACAGAACCTAAAAATCGTATATAACTGTTGAGTCATCATCCTGTCTACTCACCATGACAGAGTGCTCCCAAGTGGAAATTGGTTGCCAGCTCCCCACCCTTCCTTTCTCTAACAAAGGAACTGAGACATGATCATCCCCACTGGGCTCAGTCACTAGCTAAACATGCTGCTGTGGGAATAGTTTTGGGGATAAGACACAGAAAACGTACAACAGGATGGGGCAAAGAATTAGAGAAACACCAGCTTGGAAAGAAGGATGTGACAGTTCCCTCTTCTCTTGGGAAAGTGAAAGTGAGAGCTTTTCCATGTAGTAGAGGAAAGTGGCTCACGCTGTGTCCTGCATCCCTCTGACCCTTCATCCCAACCATTGCTTGTTGCATCACCCAGATTGTCGCCTCACGGGGAGATCCTTGGGACCTGCACATACAGCCTTGTCCCTTCTGCTTCCTTCTGACCTAGGAGTCACCTCACGTGTTGGACTGTGGCTGAACTTCAGTGCCCAGTCCTCAGCAGTGGCAGATCTGAGCTCATGCAACATTTGTTCCAAGATACAAGACACTGTGTGCAGATATAATTACATAGCTCTTGAAATTCTAGCAAAAGCTAAATTCTTCAGTAAGGGAAAAACAGTGACAGAGTGCTTATAGGCAGGTGTAGGAATTTTTATGTACAAATACAAAATATACTTTTTCTAAATATTACCCAGTTCTTTTTTCCCTGGCTTTAAGAAAAATGATTTAACACTTCTTTAGATTAAATATGCAATTTGGTTCAAACTAAGAATATGTGTGGCCTTGAACAAGACATGCAGCATCTTTAGTCCTCTGTGAAAATGGAGAATTTGGGTGACAAGACCGCTCAGCATCCCACATGTCTGTTGCATGTCAATTTCCTACTAACTGTGGACTATGCTCACAAGAAAAGTGGTGGGGAAAGAGAATGAACACCTAAGATGCTTCTTTTTCAGCTCTTCTTTCCTTCCCTTTTATAAAGCATATTATTAATATTGTTATTTAGAGACAGGGTCTCACTCTTTCACCCAGGCTGGAGTGTAGTGGCGTAATCATGGTTCACTGCATCCTCCAACTCCTGGACTCAAGCAATTCTCAGGTCTCAGCCCCTCAAGTAGCTGGGACTACAGGTGCACGCCACCATGCCTTGCTGCTTCTTATTATTGTATTTTTTTTTTTTTTTTTTAGAGAGGGGTTTTCACTTGGTTTTCACTTTGTTGCCCAGGCTGGTATTGAACTCTTTGCTTCAAGTTATCCTTCTGCCTTGATTCCTAACGTGCTGGGATTATAGGCCTGCGCCAGCTGCGCCCACCAAATGTTATATTTAGTCCAAGGTAGTACGATTTCTCTCCTTCCATCTTCTCCTCCTCATTTTGTCTGGAACCCATCTACTTAATAAAAATAAAGACATGTTTCTAGGCCTTACAAAGCTTCCCTTCTTTACTAGAAAATTTAGGTTAAATACTTAGAAAAAGTAAAAACCACAAAGACCACTTTAAATCAAAGATAACATTTACAAATCACTGTCCTAATGAAATAGTACATTGGAGTTACGAAAGTAATTTAAAAATAGAAGACATTTTAAACTTTTAAGAAATGTGAGGCTGGGCACAGTGGCTCATGCCTGTAATCCCAGCACTTTTGGAGGCCGAGGCAGGTGGATCATGAGGTCAAGTGATCAAGACCATCCTGGCCAACATGGTAAAACCCTGTCTCTACTGAAAGTACAAAAATTAGCCAAGGGTGATGGCAGGCGCCTGTACTCCCAGCTACTTGGGAGGCTGAGGCAGGAGAATTGCTTGAACCCCGAAGGCAGAGTTTGCAGTGAGCCAAGATGGTGCCATTGCACTCCAATCTGGCGACAGAGTGAGACTCCGTCTCAAAAAAAAAAAAAAAAAAAAAAAGAAAGAAATCTGAGCCTTTGTTCTAAAACAAAACTACAAAAGCTTAAAAAGATAGATAGCAGTCTTATGTCTTCAAGGTACTAAAATGTCTCTACTTTTTAAAACATTATATTTACAAATTTTATATAAATTCATAGTATATTTTGAATCCAACTTGTCAATTCACTCAGATGTTTCCACAGCTATAGGCCTTGGAGCCTATCCCACAGATTAAAGTTAGAGACTAGCACTTGATTAAACCAAAATAACTTCATTTACTTTTACTATTTCCCTTTAAAGGATGCCTTCAGACTCATTATAATCAGAGGTTAAAAATAGAGAACATATTTAAACATATAGACCTTGCTATCACATCTACAATCAAAGCCAGCAAGTTAATATAAATTAGCTACTTGAATATATAACTGCAGCATATGTAGAGTTAAATACTCATTGAGATCAATATAAATGTGAGGAAATTCAGTCAATAATATTGAAATCATTTGGTCATTATTTCCCCCTAGTGCAGTGATTTCAGTACTTGGGAATACAGCACGCTATGGTTTGAATGCATATGGTCCTCCAAAATTCTTATGTTGGAACCTAATACTCAGGATGATAGTATTAAAAAGTGAGGCCTTTTGAGAGCTGATTATGTCCTAAGGGCTCCACTCTCATGAATGGATTAATGCTCTTATAAAAGAGGTTGACTAGAGCATCCTAGTGCCTTTTGCTCTTTCTGCCTTTCTCCCTTATGAGGATGAAACAACAAGACGTCATCCTGGAAGCAGAGAGCAAGTTCACCAGACACTGTGTCTGCTAGTATCTCGATCTTGGACTTCCCAGCCTCTAGAACCATAAGAAATAAATTATTATTATTTATAAATTATGCAGGTATTTTGCTATAGCAGCACAAATGAACTGAGACACAGAGTCTGTGGCAGATATTGCTAACGAATCACCAAAGCTGTTATATCTCCTTCCTGGAAATGAAGCCTAAATCATATTTTCTTTTCTGGATTATTATGTAATGTTGGATCAAAAATTTCAAAGGAGTTTTATGGGCTAACAGAAACATTTGTGTAGTCAAACATGGCCTGTGGGCTGCCTATTTCCTATCTTTGACATGGTGTTTTTCAGACTAATCAAGCAGACAATGCCAAAATAAGAGGATCATAAGTAATTGATTATTCAAAGGTCAAAGACCTGGAAGAATGCCACTGATATTGCTAGGTGATCTAAATTATAACAGTGAGTCATTATATAAATGTTTCAAACACTCAGCTATCCCACCAAGAAAAGCCTTTATTTGTGGTTATCATAAGTGCTATGGTGTCAAGTTTTTTGTTTTTTTGTTTTTAACAACAGGGCTTGAAACCAAAAATAAAAAATCAACAGAACAATGAACTTGGAAATTAGAATTATAAACCTGAGTTTACAGGGAGACACGCTTCCTTATTTCTCATCTGCTTAGCCTGGATTAGCACAATCATTAGGCTGGAAACAAGTTTGTTGAGATTATCGTTTGAGGCTCTCATTTTGAAAATGATCCTTGTAAATAAAGACTAACCTTGAAATCAGTAGGCATCTGAGTATGTAATTTTGGTACCTAAGGACACGACTTTATTTTCAGGTTAGCCTTGCAAGAAGATTTTTTTTGCTTTGTTTTTTGTTTTAAAAGGAAATAGTAGGCTTTGACAAAGCAGAAATTTTAAGATGCCAAAATAACAACATTGGGCAAGATTAACATTGTAATGTATGTTTCTATTAAGAATAGCACTAATGGAATACATTCAAACTGACTGTTTTGAAAACCCCTGTTGTACATTCCATCACTCTGCTGCTTTAAATACAGATGAATTTTTCCATAAACTGACAATCTATTGATAAGAAAATAGAGCGAGTCAACAGCAGTAAGTCAGTTCTCTCTACTTGCTTTTTTCCCCATTTGTGTTTTTTACTTTCAGAATCAAAGTGAAATTCTAAAATAATTTAAATTGCATCTTTATCAGTAATAGTATAAAAATATCAGCAAATGAAATCAGCTGCAACTATGATGTTTTGTTTACTGTTTTTTTCTGTATTTGTGGCTTTTTCTAAATTAGTTATTTTGGTCAGAATGTTTATAGACAATAGACAAAATTAAGTTCTTATTTCCCTATCACTACATGCTCTATCTAAAGCAATGTAGATATTTCAACTTCATATGATTCATGAAAGTGCAACCTAAATATTGAGAGAAACAGTCTAATAAACAGAGAAGCATAACAACTGGGATAAAAGAGAATTATTCTGAATCCCAGAATATATTATTTCACAGCTTTATGTGCCCCATCTTGCCCCAAGTATACAACAGACCTGCTTTTAGAGAATTAGAGGAAACCTACACCCGCTATCTCGTTCTTCTGTCTTAAATACGAAAACACAACCAAAACTGCTGGACGTGTGCGCAACCAGCGTCAGGAAAGAGAAGACCAACATAAATAAATTGATATTAAAAAGAAAGATATTGGGAAAGATACTTATCAACCAAGCAGGACTTTTAAAAACCTCAAAAATTCTCACTGACTGCTTCTTGGTGATATTATTGGCAGAGTCATTTTTCTCTGCTAGATCGCCAAATACTGGAGCTCCCTGGGCTTAGTACTAGACACCTGTCTCTTCACTTCTTTTTCTATACCTTTCCCCAAAATTATCACATCCAGTCCACGACACCAAGTAACATCTACACACTGATGACTCTCAACTGTTTGTTTGCACTTTTGACCCCCTCCTCTGAAACAGACTTACAAATCTGATTGTCTACATTATATCCACATTTATTTCAATTTTCAGGTTTCTCAATATTCTCCCAAACACACCCCAATCTACTTTTCCCAAGTCTTTCTCATATCTATAAATGTCCTGGCCCAATTACCCAAGCCAAAATGTATGGCATTTTAATTTTTTTTTTCTTTTACCTCCCACACTGGACCTATATTACTGCTTCCTCAACTTGGAAGATTCTTCCCCCTGACAAAAACGCTCCCTTGGCCAGTACTTTAGAAACCCCCCGAGTCCTTTCTGAGTAGGCCCGACCTTCAGCTTCTCTCTCAATTCTCCTTGATCTTGTAGAATTTGGTTTGAAAAAGAATCCAAGTGAAACTCCGTATCTTTTATGACTGACCACCCTAGACCGCTCATCGCCCTGGCCTGCTTTCAGCAGTATGCCTGTCACGTCAAGTCTCTTTAGCCAGAAACCCCTTATCTTCGATGTTTCTTCTTAGGAATTTTCCATGCACTGACCCCACCCTGCTCCTTGGTTCAAACCCTCATTTGTTCTTGTGGGATCCCCAGTCGAATCCAGTCTCTCCCTCTCGCTTCGAGACCCTGTTGCAATGTTCCCTCTACCTATCACCATGGACACCCTTGAGTCAGGTCTGCCTTACGAACAAGTGTCATGGATAATTTTTTCTTTTTTTTTTTTTTTTGAGACGGAGTCTCGCTCTGTGGCCCAGGCTGGAGTGCAGTGGCCGGATCTCAGCTCACTGCAAGCTCCGCCTCCCGGGTTCCCGCCATTCTCCTGCCTCAGCCTCCCGAGTATCTGGGACTACAGGCGCCACCACCTCGTCCGGCTAGTTTTTTGTATTTTTAATAGAGACGGGGTTTCACCGTGTTAGCCAGGATGGTCTCGATCTCCTGACCTCGTGATCCGCCCGTCTCGGCCTCCCAAAGTGCTGGGATTACAGGCTTGAGCCACCGCGCCCGGCGATAATTTTTTCTTTAACACACCAGATCTTGCCATGGGTGCCTTCTTCTTGTGATCTGTCATGTCTCAACTAGTATGCCAGCTTTATAATGACACCTTCCTTGATGGCTCAATCTAAAGGAACCCCTCCAAAAGTCACTGATTTTCTTCTAACCATGCTTTATTCTCTTTATAGCAGAAATCACTATCTGAGTTCAGTGTTTCTGCATATTTTCTTTAATTGCAATTAGAAAGTTTAAGGGGGAAAAATGGTACAGGATATTTTAGTCCACATACAAAGCAAACGAAATTGTAATGTGACTTAAAGCACTGATGTATAAAAGACGACACAGGCCGGGCATGGTGGCTCACACCTGTAATCCCAGGACATTGGGAGGCTGAGGTTGGTAGATGACCTGAGGTCAGGAGTTCGAGACCAGCCTGGCCAAGATGGTGAAACCCCATTTCTACTAAATATACAAAAATTAGCCAGGCATGGTGGCAGGTGCCTGTAATCCCAGCTACTTGGGAGGCTGAGGCAGGAGAATCACTTGAACCCAGGAGGCAGAGGTTGCAATGAGCCCAGACCATGCCATTGAACTCCAGCCTGAGCAACAAGAGTGAAACTCTGTCTCAAAAAAATTAAATTAAGGCTGGGCGCGGTGGCTCAAGCCTGTAATCCCAGCACTTTGGGAGGCCGAGACGGGCGAATCACGAGGTCAGGAGATCGAGACCATCCTGGCTAACACGGTGAAACCCCGTCTCTACTAAAAAATACAAAAAACTAGCCAGGCGAGGTGGCCGGCACCTGTAGTCCCAGCTACTCGGGAGGCTGAGGCAGGAGAATGGCGTAAACCCAGGAGGCGGAGCTTGCAGTGAGCTGAGATCTGGCCACTGCACTCCAGCCTGGACGACAGAGCCAGACTCCATCTCAAAAAAAAAAAAAAAAAAAAATTAAATTAAAAGATGACACAATATTAGACTATAAAGAAAATCTTAGTATACTTCTTGTCCTGATATAATATTAACATACTTTTGATAATGTAAATTATTTAGAGGCTATGTACACATATTTACATGAATGTATATACAAAAATATGCAGACAGAATGCAAAATGCATACTGTGTGGCAAGGCAAAATGTACATTAAATAATCCTGATAGCATAAAAGTAACAGAAAACAAGACGTTAAAAGAAAATGAAAAAGGAAAAGGCAAGGGCACTAATAGGATTACCAAGAGATACTGTTAAATGTGTATGGCCAAAGAAGTTAATGTTTTCAATATCTTAGTGATAATATATTGTATTAGTCTGTTCTTACATTGCTATAAAGAAACACCTAAGACTGGCTAATTTATAAAGAAAGGAAGTTTAATTGATACATGATTTTGTAGGCTATCCAGAAAGTATCTGCTGGGCTTCTGGGTAGGCCTCAAGAAACCTATGTGGCGAAACCCCATCTCTACTAAAAAAAAAAAAAAAAATACAAACATTAGCCAGGTGTGGTGGTGAACATCTGTAATCCCAGCCACTAGGGAGGCTGAGGCATGAGAATTTCTTGACCTGGGAGGTGGAAACTGCAGTGAGCCGAGATCACACCACTGCACTCCAGCCTGGGCCACGGAGCAAGACTTCATCTCAAAAAGAAAGAAAAGAAAGAAAAGAAAGAAAAGAGAAAAGAAAGAAAAGAAAGAAAAGAAAGAAAGAAACCTGCAATCATGGTGGAAGCTGAAAGAGGAGGCAGAGCAGAAGGAAGAGAGAAGCAGGGGGGAGGTCCTGTACACTTTTAAACAACCGGATCTCAGGAGAACTATCGCCAACAGAGCACCAAGGGGGATGGTGTTAAACCATGAGAAACCACCCCTATGGTTCAGTCACCTCCTGCTAGGCCCCACTTCCAAGAGTGGGGACGACAATTCAGTATGAGATGTGGGCAGGGACACAGATCCAAACCATATCATATTTCAAACGTTGGGAGGCAAGTAATAAGGAGGGACTAAATCCTCTTTTATAAATAAGAATAAATACATAAGTGTCTGAAATTGAAGTCAGAAACACAGAAATACAAAAGGACAGAAAAGGTATTAGAATTTGCCTCTGGGAAGTGGGATGGGGACAGGAATAGAGGAACATGGTTGTGTTGCTTTCCTTAAGTTTTTCTGTCCCATAGTATTTGCTCATATTTGAATGTAATGCTTTGATTTTTCAAAAAAAAAAAAGTGTTAAACAGAAATTGCTGATGCTCCTTCATTTTATATACATTCTTCAACAAATTGTCTTCATAAAACATTTTTTTGCTATACTATCCTGTGCTCAGTGTCCTCTTTATGTGCGGAATCTTTTGTAGTTGCTCTATCTGTGTGTTCTCACCTTGAGTAGGGAAAGTTGTGGCCAGTTGAGAGAGAAAAATGAAATCCTAAATGGACTGAACAGAATCTCTCTTGGCCAACAGGACCCCAGAGAAACCTCAAAAACATCCAGGCAATGATGGAATAGGTCAGACACATCTCTCCCTTGCTGTCAACAGTCTTTCTTTCCTAAGGGTCCAACAGAAACTAGTCCTTTTGAAAGACACACTCCACTGCTGACATCAACCAACTGCCTGATGCTGCCTCTCCTTTTGGTGGTTTTTACACAGCAATTGACCAGCATTCCATGCTGATAAAAGACCACTAACCATGGACCGGTTCTGGCCAGACCACGGAGGCTGCGCACAGAGGACCTCTGTGTTCCTGCTCCACCTTTTGATGCATAGGGCCTAACTATAGTGCACTTAAATGTTAAGTCTCCACCCCAAAGTGAACACGAGATGCATGTTGTATATGTTAGCCTACTCTATTACACACGCACGAGCCTCCCCTCCATGAATATTCATAGATCCTCCTATAACCTGTTGAATACGTAGATTTAACCAACCCATTCACCATAAATTCCTGTACCCTTTACCTCTCCCTGAAAGTGCTTGCTGTCAGCTTCTGACCAGAGGCTATACATCCTAGCCTGCAAGATGGTCACCCTACAGGCTATGACCTTTTATGACAAGGCTCTCCTTTCCGAATTTATGAACCTCATGATTCAGTTGTCACCAAGAATACTGGTCATCCATAAATAGTTTTGGCAGATTCTATTTAGCTTCCCTCCTTCTTACAACCCTCCTGTGACTGTTAGAATCCTCTTTTCAAACGTTAACCTAGAAAGCAATCCGTCCATGTGGATGACCAAATAGCCAGTTTCCGTCAATCATTTATCAGGAATGGCTCTAAACCCATCATGTATCTGGGTTTTGCTGGGTTAGAGAGAAATCTTTTTCCTGCTCCCTGGTTAGACAACCAAGCCAAGTGGAATTTTTTGTGAACAAGCTGAAGTCAGCCATTCTTCCCTTGCCAGAGAAAGTACATGAGAGCCAGCATTCTTCAGGGAGCCTAGCACTCTTGGTTCTTCCAGTTTTTGCTTCCTTCAATGACCAAATTCACCTTTTAGGGTGAAGCAAGCCCTAGCTACTTCTGTGCCTGTTGTTTGGCATTATTTCAATCTGTACTTTCTGAATCTAAAGAAATGGCCACGGGGAGGTGTCTGATGAAAAGATCGGAGCCAGAAAGCACTTGCCACACAGTAGGAGGAGGATTTCCTTCCTTTGTTCAATGGAATTCTCTAAGGAAGAATTTTCAGGCAACGTATATAGAAAAGTGTTTTATTTTCTCCCTGCTTTGGTACTGTAGGGCCTTGCCAGGCTCTCAGAATGGAAATATGCCCCAGGATCTGAGAGAACAATGACCCTAATGGGCTATGGCACACTTAGAATGGGAGAGGACAAACTCACTGCCATTGTCACCAACAGGTCCGCTTGCTTGTGCTTCAGGGTGCTACGGGAGGGGCGTTCCAGGAAGGTGGCATGCCCAGAAAGGGTACAGAAACTCTGCACCCTTTCGCCATACTTTGTTTTTTTGTGCCTCTTCATCAGGTTTTTCATCTGTATCCTTTTAATCCTTTATACTAAACTGGTCAACCTAAGTACAGTATTTCCTTGAGTTTTCTGATCCCTTTGAGCAAACTCAAAACTGGGTAGGGATTGTGGGAATCTCACATTTACAGCCAAGATAAACAGAAGTGTAGGTACTATGAGCACTCCAGACTCACAACTGGACTGAGCCCTTCACCTGGCAGTAGGGCAGTTCCCTGCTAACACTGCACACCAGTTGGTGTCCCACACTTCAATTGCTGGAAAATTGTTCCATTTGGTGTCAGAAGTGATGTGAGTAGGAGAACAGTTTTTCCTTTTAGAGTGTCCTCTATCCATTATATATCCTGCATGTCTCCCCCTTAAGCTGTGCTGTTCGCTATTTTTCCTTATGCACGAGGTTTTGCAAAAACATATATGCCCTCACCTTATTTGTAAGAAGATGTAAGAAAGACTGAAGTCATTTTAAAACCACAGTCATATTGGGTAAAATCCATCCAGTCATCTGAATTGCAACCATCTTGAAACAAAGAGTAACATGGACACAATTATTTTCAATAATCATAAGAAATAGTCACTCAGCTAATAAGCATCATCTCCCAATGCCTCTCATGTTCTGAGTTTCCCTTCCTAAATTTCTCAAGCTATACAGACATTTATTTCTGTTTGAAATGTATGCCAGGAAACCATCTAACAGCTTTACATTTGATCTCAAGAAAGCTAATCCAAGGCCTATTATTAATAGCTTTCTAAAAGAGTTTAATGCTATTTTTATTTGTATTTTAAATATAGTTCTAGAAAATATCAACTTACATTCTTGGGACTAATATAAGTGAGGATTGTTGATTTTCACATAAAGAATCTAAGGATAATTGCATTGTTAAATCTCTCCTTAACTGGGTTGGGGACACATGAAAGACCTCATTGTGAGGATTGTATATCTGTAATTATTTTACAACTTATATGCAAAATCACTTCCATATAAGCAAATATTATAAATAAATCTAATGCAAATTCTATTCCACATTTATATGACTATATACAATTATAAAAATATTTCTTTCACATAATTTTTCTAAATTAATTTTAAATAAAATTGCTGTTTCCTCTACTTATTGGAAGCTTTAAATACATAAGTAGCTATGTGTACCTATGTCTTCACAGGGAAAAATTTAACATGAAATTTCTAGCAAAGCATAATAGAAATCTGTTTATGTCTCTTTATTCTATTCATGTGATGAAAATCAACTCATAATCCCATAAACTATAATACGCTTGCTGTTAGACTTCATTCTTCTATCAAATTTCCATTGACACTGCAGACTGTATGCAATAAAATAGCTCCTTTGAATGTGCATTTTCATTTGAATGTGAAGACTGTGAGGGAGACTGTGAAATCTGAATCACAAATATCCATAACCGTGTGTCTCGCTCAGATCCATCCTGCAGGCTTCCCCATCTCCATGGAAGCACATAAGGGCAGGCATGAATGATTGGACTTCACATGCAAGGAAGCATAGAGAAGAGATAAGAGACCAGCATGACTATCAAATCACTTATCTAAGGTTGCAACCACATGAAAGTTTTAGTCTACTCTAGCACAACTTCCCTTAAGTATTACAATAAAAAGTTTCTTTGCTTATGAACTATTATAGCACAACTTCCCTTAAGTATTACAATAAAAAGTTTCTTTGCTTATGAACTATTATGATGAAAACTTGATGCAGAAGCACAGAGCAGAACAATAGTTACCAGAGGCTGGGGGAGTTGGGAAAGTGAAAGTGAAGAGTTGCTGATCAAAGGGGACAAAATTTCCAACAGACAGGAGGAATAGATTTTGGAATCAATTTTGAGATTCACTGCACACCAGGGTGATTGCAGTCAATAATAGTGTATTGCATATTTCAAAATAAGAGTAAATTTCAAATGTCTCACCATAAAAATAAATAGGTGAGTTGATGGATATGTTGGATATGTTAATTCGCTTGATTTAATCATAGCATATTATACACATCACATTGTACCCCAAAAATGTATACAACTATGATTTTTCAATTAGAAAAAGAATTTGACTTTGTAAAATTGTCTCATAATGTTGCCTTAGCCAATATCTAAAGTCAGTTAGAATAAAAGTGCCACTATCTATGAAATAGCCTAAAATGAAAAAAAAAAAGCCGACTTACCATCTATGAAATAGTCTAAAAATTTAAAAAAACAAAAAAAAAACTGACTTAGAATTGCCTAACTCATCAAGATAGATACATTTATGGAAATAACTAATTTTATTCTATGGTTAGGCAAAGGGACTTAAATTTCTGGGGCTTTATTACTTGATTAAACTATTGTTTTTTTCAGATTCCTGACACAAGTGGCTAAATTAACTAAAACTATTTTAATTACAGTTACTTTATTTTTTATATTTAGAAATTCCATGTGATTTTTTCAATTCAGCTTGGTATTTTTACTATGTTTTCAATGGCTTTTTACTTTTACATTGTATTACTTTTTATTTTTATATACTATTTTTTTTTTGAAACAGAGTTTTGCTCTTGTTGCCCAGGCTGGAGTGCAGTGGCAGGATCTCAGCTCACCGCAACCTCCACCTCCCGGGTTCAAGGGATTCTCCTGCCTTAGCCTCCTGAGTAGGTGGGATTATAGAGGCCCACGACCATGCCTGGCTAATTTTTTGTATTTTTAGTAGAGATGGGGTTTCACCATGTTGGTCAGGCTGGTCTCGAACTCCTAACCTCAAGTGATCTGCCTGTCTCGGCCTCCCAAAGTGCTTGGATTACAGGCATGAGTCACCACGCCTGGCCTATATACTACCTTTTATGTGAAGGAATATATATAATGAATGTATGCTTCAAAGAGAAATACATGAACAAAAAATCCATGTTCCCGTCCAGGCATCTTAACAGAAAATTATCAATATTTTGAGGCCTTATGACTGTCCCTCCCTAGCCGTCATTCTCTTTTCTCCACTAGAGGTAACTCTGCTATGAATTTTGTGTATATCATTCTCTTGCTTGCCTTCATTGTTTTAATATATGTGGATTTATCTCTGATTAATATTTTAATTCGCATTTTTGTATTTTACATAAAAGAAATAGTGTATGCATTTATTTTGAACTTACTTTTACTCAACATTGTTTTTGAGATTGAGCGGTAGTTCATTCATCATTCCTGGTATATAGTGCATTACTATATAAATAGTGACAAATTTTTCAATTTTGTCAACATTTGTATTTCTAATTTTTTTTAATTACATGTTATGACCTCTCTGAACATTTCTGTACACATCTTTCATATGTGTATATCTGGAGAGCTAGGTCACAGGATAAACATATCTGTAACTTTCCCAATAATGCCAGAATAAATGCCTGCTGTTCTGCATTCTTGTAAAAAAAAAAAAATTCCTTTTCTTTATAGCCAACATCATTGTTATAAAATGTGGTGATTTTAACTTGATTACCCTGATGGCTAATGAGGATGAATACCTTTTCCTAAGCATATTGGCCACTTGAGGCTTAGTGAAATTCCTGTCTGTATGTTTTGCTATTTTCTTGTCTTCTCATTGATATTTTAGAAATATATATGGAATACTAATTTAGGTTATAGGTCTGACAGACCTCCTTTCATTTTAGCTTATTTTTAACACGCTGGTGTTTTGGAATAATGTTTTAAATGCATTGTTCATTTATTTACCTAGAGACAGGATCTTGCTATTTTGCCCAGGTGTAACTCCAACTTCTCTAACTCAATCCATCCTCCCACCTCAGTCTCCCGAGTAGCTGGGATGACAAGCATGCACCATGCCATCCCGTGTAGCTTGGGATGATTTTTTTTTAAAAAAATTATAACTTGCCCTTTTCTCCTGTATTTAATTTCAATTTCTTTAATTATTAGGACACATATTTTGTACTTGACACAAATAAATCTATTATTGGGGGATTCTAAGGATAATTTTGGTTGGTTGGTTGGCTGTTTCTGCTGGATCTTAAATGTGGTAACTAGCTTTACTTTGTACTTTTTAATTTCATATTTGGGGCCCATCTTTATTGTGGATACCTAGTACAAGTGAAATCGAGTGCACGGGCCTCCAGCAGCATTTGCATCTGCTTCTTCCAGCACTTCTAACCTGGGACCACTTAAATTCATTTCTCAGCGTAGGCTTTCCCGGACATTGACATGAGAAATTCAAACTCTAAACCCATTTGAAGACAGTGAGTGTTCAGGAATTATTTTGTGCAAAATGGAAGAGGCATTTTTTTTTCCCCAATTAGAGTCCAGGCAGACACATTTTCTTTGCCATTTCCTTTCTCAGACCGGCAGGTTATTTTCGAATAGTCTTTTGAGAGTATATATTTCAAGGGTCACAGCTGTACATTTGGAATTCTCCGTGCCTCCTCTATAGCTGGAAAAGGTCCAAAGCTTGTATGTTTTCCCTACATAGTCCTTAAAACTACGTCTCCTAGTTAAGGAGACTGGCATATGCCCCTCAGGGCAGCCATAGTTCAGCATTTTCTCACTTCTGCTTTTTGGCTTCCTTGGCGCTTGGGGGTCTGGGAATTTCCTTTTCTTGAAACTCAGCAATGCCATTAAAACAATTTTGTTACAGTCTATCCAACACTTCTGTGGTTTTGTAGAAGGAGATTTCTTCATCTTTTTTGTTTCTAGAAGCAGCAGTCTCTTAATGTTTTACTTATTTCTTCCTTTGCCTAACAAGAGTAATATCAGATCAAATAAGTGATGTTAATGCTAAAAATAAACAAAGCAAGGAAAGGACAGATGAAAGGAATTTACAGATAGGAATAAGGGATTACAAGTTTTGTTTTTCTCCACAGATGGGGTCTCACTGTCTTGCCCTGGCTGAAGTACACAGATGTGATCATAGCTCACTGAAGCTTTACACTCATGAGCTCAAGAGATTCCCCCACCTCAGCCTCACATGTAGCTGAGATTACAGGTGTGAATGTAATTTTAAGCCCAAGAGGTGGCTAAGACAGGTGCTGAGGTTATCAGGTACCCTGGAAAGCGTCCATGAACATGAAAACACTTGGAACTCAGTCCTTTGGAGGCACCAATCTTCTCAAGGGAGTGTGAAAGGGATATTTAGTCCCCCTAGAATCTTCCTTCTTAGCCCTATAATGCACACTTAATCTCTGAACGGATTTCCATTTGAGCTGTCCTTTCCTTCCATTTCTGAATTGCAGAGGTGTTACTCAGGCTATGAGTCTTTTCACTATTAGTGACATTAGTCCAGACATTTCCACCAGGCACCTGCGAAGAGACTAATACAGGGACATTTTCTATCCTCCACTTCCACCACCCTAGGGCCATCTGGCTGTCCATGAAAAGAACTGTGTGAGAGAAGTGGAAGAGTAGAGGACTGGTTAGTTTGACAAGCAGCTGCCTACACTGTGCACACCTACAGAAGGCATCCCCCAGCTCCCTGAAGCATGTGCACTGTGTCCAGATGCTGCTACTCAGCTTCCTTGGCTGTCCCAGGCTGATCCATGCCCCAGATTTCACAGCCAGAGCTTTCTGACCAAAATGGACTTCTGGTCAGAAGCCAGTGTTCCTTTGCTGTAGTTAGCATAACATAGAGAAAACCAGGATAAACTGCTCTCCCTTGAGACAGCAGTAAATTTTCAGGAATCCCTACACACATGGTAGGGTGAAATAGTCAAGTTGTATTTGAAGGAAGAGAGTCCTGGTTTGACTGGCATGTAAATTCTCAAGTACACTGCACTCTGTATAGTAATGGGCCCCAGTATTCACCCCCACAACAATGCAGGAGAGGTAGTTGGTTGCACATAAACATGCTTACATATCCATCTTTATAATCTTTACATGTTAACATCAATTTGTTACTATCCATATAAAAAGGTTTCATTGTGGATAAGCCCTACCTATATTTAATCCCAGACTGCTACATTCTGACACCTACTGCTTCCAAGTAGGCTTATTTAATGCAGTCTACAATAAAGAAATGTATTGCAATAGTAACATAAACACATATCATCAGTATGGTAAGTCAGCCGCCCCCCCCAAAATGTCCGGCAATGCATTGCAAATGTGATTGATGATTACATTATCTATTTGTATAGACATTATATACATATATAACATGAGCAAATATGATTATATAATGGATACTATGGTCTACCTTCCATCGAATCCCTTTTTCATTCTTCCAAACAGAACCTCAGATATTTCTTTCCCCACAGAGCCAAATGCATCTGAGTGAACTAACTTGAGCTCCTACCCCAGTGTAGTTCCTGATTTTTCTAAGATTAATATAATGCCTCCAGCCAACTCACTTGTGTAAGAATGGCATGTGATGGAATTTTGGCCAGTGGTATAGCAAGGCTTGTCTTCCGGGGTAAGGCTCTAGGAGTATTTTCTTTCCCTCCAGGAGAGAGAAACAAGAAGATATGTTTTTTCTTCTTCCTAAGTGATCAAGTGTTTGGAATTGACATTCGTATCTACTCCCACCATCTTGATACTAGATTGAATTAAACCCAGAGGGTATGTGTGTGGTGGGGGGTGCAGGGCGAAAGAAGGAAGCAACATAGCATCCCTGGGTGGATGAATAAGAGCGCTCTAAAGCTCTCCCTTTAGGTTTCCTGTTAAGTATGAGATAAATCCGCTGTTGCTTGAGTCAGTTGGAATCCGAGTTTCTGTAACTTGCAGCCACAGCAAGTTAACAGATAAACCAAGAATCAAAATTGACTCAGTACAAGCCCTTGGACTGTAAATTTGAATATCAGATAGGCTATCATAAAATTTACATCTATCATCCTAAAAGATCCATTGCAGCATGATTAATAGAGCTGGAAATGTACATGACAGAACTTGAAAGAAAAATATCAGATTTTTTTTCCCCCCAGAGAAGATGACCTTAGCTGCCACTGTTAACTATACTATAAAGAATGGATTGCCAGGCTCTTATTCTCTACAGAAATATAGATTTGGTTGTTTTCATCTTGTAATGAGATAATTGAACTCTAGTTTTCACTCATGTATTCAGCAATAAAATGAATTAGATCTATCCAGAATTCTGTGCAAATACACACTAACAGGCCCCACTGCCTGCCTCTCACCAAGCCAGTCTAATTTAGGTATTCTTTAAGGTTATTATCTTTCAGAGATCCATTCTCGATTTCTTCCTACTAACCAGACATTTTCAAATTTAATATTATGATACACAAATGGTCAAAGTCCTGTCCCTCATGACATTTGGATCACGTGCTGCCCAAATGACAATTCTGTGCTCTGAACTGGAACCAAGGCTATTTGGGAACATTCCTGAAATCGCAGGGTGATTACAACTAATAATGATCAACTGAGTCAGCCTTTCTTCTCTGGAACGTGTTTTCTTCTCATTTATTAAGGGTGTTTTTCTCCACCACTAAAGCACTATTGTATAACAAATTACTCAGAATGTGGCATCCCAATATATGCCTTTACACAAAGGATCAAAAAACGCACTATCTGGTCCTGTTGAAAACACTGCTTAAAAAAAAAAATCCTACATACATGCTGTGGTTTATGAGTGTGACCCTTTCCAGACATGCTCTGAAGTTCGCTCTATTGTCTTTACGTCCTCAATCTTGTCTCCGCTTATAGTTCTGGCAGCCAGTAATGAAGGAGGAAGGTCAGCTCTACAGTAACTCTGCACTTGCTGATCTCTAACATTTTCAAGAATGACAGATTCACTTCCCATTTGCTGTACCTATGGAGACTATTTTAAAAGAACCGGAAGATTTATGCAGCTCCACAAACAACATAGCATAACTTTAAAAAACAAATGACACCTGTCTAGCAGTTCACGATGTCGGATGATTAATGTCACACTTTTTGCAAACAAGGGACTGATTCATCCTTTTCCATCTTCCTGAAGGCTCTTGGGCAAAGGCAGGGTGGAACTTTCATCTGTTCTGTGTCTCATAAGTAAGCATGCTTATTATGATGGGATCCAACGTACATGCGGACCTGTCCGCTGGGCATTAACCTCAAGCACTGCAGCCTGACCAAGTACAAATGCCAAGGAACAAAGCTATGAGTGAGGCAGAGAAGGCACTCCAGAGAGGCCTCGGCACAGTTGGCTGGGGTTTCTTGGCAAAGCTTTCATTTTCATCTCTTCCAACCACTAAATAAGTCAAATATAAATCAACAAATAGCCATGTATGATTTTTACTACTGGACTTGACCTTGGCTAATTTAGAAACAAACCATCCCAATTCGGCGGGGGTTCGGGGGGAACATGACGGAGCATGTCATAGGTACATCTTTGATCATAACACTGAAAATGCTTGCTCTCTGACCACTTTATTTTTAAGACATTCTATAAATATTACATTAAAATTGTATATTTTATTGAAAAGGAATTCAATGAATGAAATAATGTACTTTAACCAAAGTACATTAGACGTTTTACAAGACTAGTATTATAAAATCAAAGAGTATATATATATTTTTAAACATAACTTGTGTTATTAGGTCCATAGTCTTTCAGGTAGGATAATTAGTAATAAGAACACAGGCTCTGAAGCCTCTATCTGGGTTTCAGTTCTGGGTCTGCCAATTTCCGTCAGGATCAACCTAGAAAAGTTACATAATGAACTGTGCCTTTAAGCGCCTTACTCCCTATTAAAGATAATATTGTATACTGGAGAGTATTTTTTGAAGATGAAAAGTTAATATTTGCCACACAATAGGACATATTCAACATAAACTATCAACTGTTACTCTTCTAAAATGTGAGCTCTCAGGATTTAAAATATGAGAATTTTAAGACTGTGCAAAAGATGAGATCTAGAAACTTGCTTTCGAACAACATGCAAAAGTCATCAATAATTTTTGTAGGGAAGAAAATAAATTTTACATAGGAAACCCATCATATCAGTTGAAATGCTTTATACATTTAATAAAAATTTTAAAAACATTGAAAGCCTCTGTTAGAGTCATTCATTTAACAATATTTCTTATATGCAAACTATTTGTCAGGCACAGGTGGATTCCAAGAATGCCAGGATGATAAAAATGAATACAGTCCCTGACCTCATGCAGTATCTATTCTAGTGGAGAAAACAGACAGGAAACAATTTTGGAGTGTGACCTGCACGTGATGAACTTCAAACTGCACTGTGAGAGGTTACATTGTTCACGCAGGGAAGGCTATTCTAAATAGGATTATCAGGGAATGCCCGTCTGAAAATCAAGACCTTCACAATGAACATCAGCTAGTCTTACAAAAATGCAAAGGTAGAGTGAAGAATTCATATCCACTGTTTATCAGACACTGTGGAGGGCACAGAGGATATTCTGTGGCAAGCTTGGAGATGGTTTCTGCCCTCTTGGAGCTTATATGGAGAAGGAAGAAAAGAAACTTTACATTTTGTTTGGAAGGAATCAGTATGATACCAAGATTTCTGATTTGACAAACTACTTCCCAGATGGTCATGTTCCTTACAAGAGAGGACGAAGAATCAAAGCAAGTTAGGTTTGAAATGTCCAAGAGATACCCAGTAAAGCAGTCAAGTGGACAAATGTAGAAATGGTCAACTCAGTGTAGAGTTTATTAATTTTTTTCCCCCAAGAACTTTTCAAAGCAATTGAAATGACTAAGATTATCCAGAGAGAGAGAATGAAGATACTGACAAGAGCCAGGCACGGTGGCTCACACCTATAATCCCAGCACTTTGGGAGGCTGGGGCAGGTGGATCATCTGAGGTCAGGAGTTCAAGACCAGCCTGGCCAATATGGTGAAACCCTGTCTCTACTAAAATCACAAAAATTAGCCAGGCATGGTGGCAGGCACCTGTAATCCCAGCTACTTGGGAAGCTGAGGCAGGAAAATTGCTTGAATGTGGGATGCAGTGGTTGCAGTGAGTCAAGATCACGCCACTGCACTCCAGCCTGGGTAACAAAGCAAGACTCCGTCTCAAAAAAAACAAAAAAAACAAAAAACAAAGAAAAACACATAATGACAAGTGACTGAAATGAGAGTCCTAGTGATGGTAAGAACCAAAGTAAACTCCCCTCTTCACATCATTACTGAATACTCCAATGGGAAATTTAAAAGTTTTAATGGAAAAGATATCAACATAAAAGTTTCTTGTTCGTGATCTTTATGTGACAGTAAGTTGTGTTTTGTTTTACTCTAGACATATAAAGAAAAATGTAGGGATACGTATTGGTTATTCATAAATTTATTTGAGCTATGGTTAAGACTTTCTAAAAATGTGTCAGTACAGATTTAAAAATGAATATTAGTTCAACATTGAAGGTTGAAAAAGAGGTTGATTTTTCATTACTGATATATATATAATGTATGATGGTAATGTGATAATAGTATTTCTTAATACCTTGCTTCTTAAAGAGTTCATATTTTATATCCACATAAATCTATTATAAAAAGAGGAATAAAATGTACAGTATGAAATTAATGTTTCTATGGCATTCAAAAATGTTTAATATCCCCAAGGCTTCTGAAATATTATATGACATAAATTGCTTGATATGCTTATTTTGGAAACATTAACATAATGGAATACAATCAATAGAATCTAATAATTACAGCAAAACCACATAATTCCCTTAAGTAAACATGTGCTGTACATGCTATACAAATTACTATCCTGTAAAATGCTTAATTGCATTCTGTGTAAGGCAATTCATCAGAAAATAAGACTATCTCATTTTACTCTTGAGAGCATTTCAGAATTTATCACGTAACAGCAATAGCAATAAAGATTCAAATTTCCAAATTCATTCAAGACCAAAGACTAGCACGAGGAATATGTAATGTATGATCATCTTCCAATTCATGTATAATCAAATAGCTTCTAAGGAAGAACTTTAAGTGATAGCAAGAAAGAGGTTTCAAACTGGTTTACAGTAAAAAAAAACACCACCACCATCAAAAATACCAACATATGAAAATTACCATTGACTTTCATTTTAGTACGCTTAATTTGTGTTTTTGTAAACACTTGTTAAATAAACTATAATGGCTTTTTCATTTCTAAAATAAGTTTCCAAGTTAATACATGAGATTTTATTTGGTGACGAAACATTTAACATCAGTTTACACGTATCTGCTCCCAGATCATTAGTTGTCAGTTTTCCTCTACTCTCATCTCTGTGGGTTATACCTGCAAGAACTAGGGGAGGAGGAGAACATTACTAAAGGAACCCAGCCTTTCTTCCCTTTTCTCTACCTCCACCTGAAAAACACTTTTAAATAAAATTACACTGTCATTATTAGATTGATTCCAAACTGAATGATTAAAGTTTTATCTCATGAATAGACTCAATAGGGAATTATATTTTTCTCCTGTCTCCATTAATATCTATTTTATCAGTATCTTATAAGTTAATAAGATGTTTGGTGAATAGCAATCTCTATAGGTTTATTCTTCTAAGCACAGTAAAACTTAATTTAATCACAGCTTCAAAATATCATACAATAAAACTAATTTAATTACACTTAGCAATGGCCACTAGACTCATTAAAATGTTAATGGAGCTTATAATTATTAAATTGCTTAATGATTGCTAATAAGAATAAGTGACAAAATAAAATTTAAGTACAAAACAAAAATGCCCTCAGGTAATTTTTCTCAGCTTCAATCCCATTTGACATTGTTACGTTAATATCCTAAGAAACATGGCAGAATGGAGACTCATGACAAAGGGCATAACATTGAACAACTTCAAAATAAATATCTTTGTGTCTAGAAAAGCCAATCAACTGCTCTGCAAAAAATTTTGCAAATTATTTCACTACATTAATTGGTGATTAGAAACAAATATTAAGATAAACAATTCTGGTATTTTAATAACTACATTTTGCTCAGCAATTTGTAAATACACATCAGTTTATCTTCATGGCAATAAAATGATTCTCAATCTATTGAGAATTCTACTTCCAATTGTCATTTTTGTTTAATTTTATGGTTTGCTGCAATAAACTCTTACATTTTCTTTCAGATAGTTACATGGGTTAAATTATTTTTGAGATAATTGGGCACGTTTCAGACTATTTTAAAACTTGGCTCAGAGGTTACTTCTTTGGAGGAAAGCTATTAAACTGTGTGGGCAAGAGGGAGATAAATACTAAATTAACCTTTGAAAATATAAAACTCTACAGAGTAGGGGGAAAAGTTAAAAATAAATAAATGTATCATCTTTTGAAAAGGTTATTGGCTACTTGGTGTTCCCTTGTGTGTTAGTATCAGCTCCCTTGAAGAATGAAAAGCCATCAACCAGTCTAGGACTCATCCTTCCCTGTGAAAGACCCATAAACTGAAGTTCTGCCATGGTGTCATGCAAGGGGGCATAACGTTGAAAGATCTTCTAGTCCCCAAATCTCTCCTGAAACTTTGTGATGGTCTTGGAAATGTATGAAGCAGAGGGTTTTTTTTTTTTTTTAAATGAGCCTGAGAAAACATTTAATTTTTTATAATTACAGTTGCAAGCCCAAAATGGTAAATGACGCTTCCTACAGCACAATGCTGTTGGCAGCAGGGCCCTATTTCATCCCTAAAGGCTCCTCACTCCCACACTTGTGCTGTTTCACATGGGCCAGCTGTGAGAGAAGGAATAAGGGCTCACACAGTGACCACATGCCCAGAACATATTCAAACATTGCTTCTGTTGGTACCTGAGATGGACTCGATTTCTTTGGAATCATCTTTTTCATTTCTTCCTTGGCTCAGTATTTTCCAGTCACATTTTCTTCCTTTCTGTAAACACCTAGGCTTTTACCTATGTCAAAGCTGTTGCACTTCTCTGTTTCTAATACTACCTTTCTCACATTTTCCTCAAATCTTATCATTCAAGTCTCAGTTCAAATGGTGCCTTTCAGAGATGCCTTCTCCTACCATCCATGATGAAGCAGCCAACTCCCCTTACCCCAGCCAATCCAGTACATTGCCCAACTATACCTTATGCATGGCATTTGCCACTATCTGAAGTTGTTTTACATATTTGCATACAAGTTTAATATCTGTCTCCTATTAGGATGTGAGATCCTTGAGGGCAGGAACTTTGTGCTGCGGCAGTCTCAAGGCCAAGAGAGCTTAGTAAGAGAGCAGAGAGAAATCTGACTGCTGTCTACTGAAAATGTAGGTGAGAACGAGGAAATTTAGGACACAATTTAGTCACTTCATAATCCTGTACTGTTTCAGCTATTTTTTAAAAAGTTGGCTGTGGGGCTTCATATGCAGCACCATCACTTTTATCTACTCTAAAACTTACCTTGTTAGATTCAACTTACTTGTACAGACCTGATGAGATTTTTATTGATTCTACTTGTCATGGTTTTCTCTTATATATTTGTAATACCCACCATATAAAATTGAGATACTTAAACTATATTAGTTAAAACTATGCTTAAAAGGCACTTACAAACAGTATCAAGTGCATGTTAAGTAGCCTATGAATAATAGACATTGTAACTATTTTTAATAAAGAGATTAGCTACATCTTTCAGCCACCTCTTCATTTATAGATATAACAGGTGAAGTGCACGCATATTATCATTTAATGTAAATAGTGTTAGTCACTATTTTGCAAACACATTTTCACAAAATTGTGAGGAAAAAAAAAAAACACTAAACCATGAAGTTGGGATTCATAGAATGCATCTACTTCCACAATAGGCAGAGAGGCAATGGTGATGAAAGTTCCTCGTGTTTTCCACCATTGCACTTCATATTTGCCCTACAAAGAGTGCCTTTGGGAATATGGGTTGTTAAATCTCCACGGACAATTAACTGTTGGCCTCCTATCTGCCACTGCCAGCAAGGATACTATGTGTAATCATTCACATCATGGATTATACACACAACTCCTCTGAACAGAAATGATGTATTCCACAACTCGTTTCATTGGGTCACTGATCAACCATCATGTGAGAGTTTTAGACACAGCCATGTTTGAATCTGGAGCCAAGGAATGAGGTGCGAACTCCAGACCTGGTTACCAATCATTCCCCTAGTGTACTGGATGTCATAAAACATATGGTTATTAAGAGCTTAATGAACTATACCCAACTTGAAAAGTAAAGTCAACATAAAAGAATTTCAGTCTACATATGATACCTTAATAAAAAATAAATGCTTTTAAACTTAGTAGAAATGATAGCACTATCAATGCATGTATCCTTTTGTGCCATTCTTAGAAAATGAAAATGTAAGTATGAGATATTTGAAACCAAAATCTATGATCACTTATACATTGTATTTGCATCTCTTGAACAATATTACTGTTTTTAAAAATTGCATCCTTAAGGGGTACAGATGGAATGGGGGAAAAAGCTGTTCTGAGAACTACAGAAATGAGTTAAAGTGTACGTGGGAAGCCCACAACCTTCAGCAAACTATCAACACTGGCAAGATTCCTGAAATATAAGAGCTCAGTTATCTATGTCTATGAATCAGTTAAAGCACCTACTGTGTGCTTGTCATATGCATCGTGTAGGAGAAGAAAAATTTTTACCTCTACTCTTAAAGACTCCCCCCTCTACATACACACACACACACACACACACCTGAGTCTGAAATTAAACTGACGTAAGAGAGTAACAGGAGAATAATTTATCAATTTATTTAACACAACTTTTACCTGGTGTGGGAGCCTTCATAAGAAAATCACCCAAAGACATCCTTTGAGTTGAACATTTCTATACCGCATTAGACAAAATATGGTAAATTATGAAAATGTGATTAAAGCTAAGCAGCTTGGGCTAGGGTAGCTAACTGGGTGAGAGGTGGCTAGGAAGGTAAGGGTTTGTCTTACAAATGTTTGCAAAGACTTTCCTTAGTCTTATCCTGTTCTTGAGAATGACACTTTCCTTCTCCTGTAGGAAGCACGTCTTTCATGGGGGAATTTCATCTCTTTTAAGAAATCCAAGGAAAGTCAGTGTTCTTCCAGCTGCTCTTTCTCAAGAGTCTTTAACTCAAAACATTTAATATACCAGACTCGTATAATTTAGGGTTGAACGCTCTCAACTCAAAATTCAACATCCATACACATCCAGTAAGAAACAGCTGAGAATGATAAACCAGGTTGACTCTCAGCATTCAAGTCCAAGTCGATGAGGGTGTATATGGAGGTGGCGGCTACGGGGGCAGGGAACTATAACAGATGCCTCAACACATGTCTAACCTTTTCAGTAGGTTCACTTTGAATGTTAATTTTACTGAGGGAAAGGAGAGAGGGAAACTCCTTTAGATGGTTTCTGCATTCTCTTGTGCAAGCCATGTTTTTATCTATTTTTTTTTTCTGGAAGAGCAAAAATTAAAACCATTAGCAAAGGGGTCAAATATATGATAGATCTAAAGGACTTAGGAAGTTCATTGTGTGTTTTGTGTTGCCAAATGCCAGTAAAATGTTTCAGCCAATATGAAAAACCAAAGGCAATATTGCTCTTACTTTGGGGCTGATTTTAGAGTTTCATTCTAATTTAAAGAGGGAAGAAGACAGACCACAGAAATACGCATCAGATGGAAAGGCCTTTAGGTCTCTTGGGAATAAGCAGGGTTTGCTTTCCATGATTGTATTTCAAGCATATGTGGTAAAAGAACAAAAGATAATTTTCAAAGTTAGAAATTTGACATACAAGAGAAAAACAGTATTTGAGAAAAGAAATGCATACAGAGGCATAAAAAAAGAGACTAAGTTAAACTTAAAACTTTTAAAATAAAGGATAAGGATTAAAATAAATGGATCATTACGATTTTTAAATGCTCCTGTAACTTGAAAGACTGAAGCATGAACTGCCAGTTGGTGCACACATATAACCGCCCAAACACATCACTTTGGCCAAGCTTGCATAATATAAGAACTCACTTTGTTATTAACATTTAAATGCAAACCAATCTAATTTAGCAAATAAAGACACATACTCCTAGACGGGAAAACATCCTGAATAATTTGAATAGAATCTTTACTTGGAAACCACTTTCATCGTGTTATCAGAAAAACTAATTTGTTTCCAGCTGTGAGTTGGTGCAGCATCCCATAATGGAATCAAGGAGAAGCAGCATTCACTTTTTGCTCTATATTTCTACAGCATCAGAGTACAGCTGATGAATCACATATCCATCCACACCCGCTTACAGCAAGGAAGCAGTATTCTTTGTTAAAAGGTATTTTGTAGCAGCATTGGGAGCAGCTGCAACCACTCTGGAAAAGACAACTATCAGAGAAACAGTGCACATGTATATCAAGTTAAGATCTGTTTACACAAACCACGAGCGGAAGAGCAATGCTAATATAGCCAATCTGGCTCCACACTCTTGGAAGAAACCCGAAGGAGAGGAGAAGACCTTTTAATGAGACACCATGGTGCTTCCACTACTCAAGACCAGATGAGGCAGATTGCTCTTATTCCCAGAATCCCCGTTACCTCCCACTGCTGACTGCACATCCTGTGTGCGCTTGGTTGACAGGAGAAAATGACAGGTTGGAAATCTATGCCTATTGCTAGAAATGAGAAATGCCTCATCTTCCTTAACCCAAATCTAGGGTAGAAAATAATCAACCCCCTCCAGTTTTCATCTTCTCCAGAGAAAGGAGCAGGAAAGTTGAGCAAGTTCATCTGTATTAGAGCAACACATAAATAGAAGAGCTGTACAAAATCTTCCAATTCCTGTTTGATACTTGATACATGTCTGCAAAGCAACTCAACCTACAGTGGACCTCAGGTAATTATGACTGAGAGTAAAAGAGGTGAAAAGGGATCCCAAGGTACTCCCTCACTCCTTTGCAGATAATTCAGGAACCAGAAGTCAATCATTTAAATTAGGAAGTCTTAGAAAGGGCTGGTAAAACAGATGGAGTCATTTTATCTCCATGACAAGGAGTAGTAATGGTAGGGGACAGATTTCAAGAAACAAGAAGCTAATGTTGCACTGTGTTGGAGTGATCCCTCAGAAAAGAGGGCCATACTCAGACCGCTGAGGGGAAAGAGGTCTGATTTTAAGAAGTTTAAGTTTGTAGCACGTAATAGCAACACAATTCAAAGATAGCAGAATAAGGACCACCCATGGCATTCTGAAGTGCACCATCCTTTCACCTCCTGGTCAAAAATAAACTACCCAGGAGATTCTCAGAAGGTTGGTTGCAATAGAAATCCCTGAGCTATCCTATGAAAAACATGGGAAAAAGGCCAGGACATGGCTAGGTTTTTAGTGGATTGCCCGAATTCAGATTTTAAAAATCTTGACATAGCTTCTTATAGGAGTAATTTAACTCAAGTGCTCAACATGCAATTAGGGAAAGGAGACAAAATGCTGAGACTTTTTAACAGGTGAAAGCTTTAGATGCAAATGTGGATGACTCCTATTACATACCTGCAGCCGGAAGTACAATATGCTCAAATGCCTCGAAGGGAAAAATCACTGAAGTCTTTTATCATCACACAAACTAGCTAACCGTGTGACAAATTTTATGTCAATAAGAAAAGTGTCCCGTTCCCTTACTCTTCATTTTATAAAGGTGTATTTCCTTTACCAGGAAGGGAACCAGAGCATGAGCTTTCTACAGCTCAGTGAGGGCTCAGAGAGCTACACAAAAAAGCAAGCAACTGAAATCTGCTAACTTAGCCTGTCTTAGAAGCATTTTCCAGGGAGAATGCTAACCAAATTGTATAAATAGCATAAAGAAATGAGGGAAAGCAACAGCTTGTTTTTTCCCCGTCTGCCCAAATCTATTGAGAATGCAACCGTTACTTTTGCAGGTGAAACACATTAGCTAACAAAGGTGTCATTAGTTTCTCGTAATGTATTTGGAATAATTCACAAGCGAATAGCATTCACCAGAGGCAGTTCTCAGACGACATCATTGTGCCCTCCCCTCCAGCAGTGAATCTGCTGAGAGAGTTCATGAATACCTGCTTATTCTGCTGCCCAGAAGTTATCAGCCTGGTAAAGACATTAGAGGTCAGGATCCTGCAGGCAAATGTTAAGGAACAATTTTCCTGGCACATCTCTGGCAGTTTGTTCCATTAAAATTGAATTGAAAAGAGAATTTTTAAAAAGGCTTCAGCAATGCTCACACCTGGACAACTGCCCAGCCGCGAGGGACTGAATCTTGCCATCCTTTTTGGCCCCAAATATTATAGAGAATGAGTATCATTTTTTGCCCCATGTAAAACTGGATGTTTTAATAAATTTAGTAAATTCATTACATCTGACATTACTTATAGTTTTTTGGCAGAAGAATATATAGATGGTTTCGCTTCACGAGAAGGCAGAAAATAGTGTAGTGTTCGAATTTAACTGATGAGATGTAAGAACAGACATGAGCATTCCTTAAAGGGGATTCAAGAAGTTTCTGTCAGAAGGGCTATTTGATTATGGAATGTGTCTCCTAGGGAGGAGAAAAGGATGTGGTAATGGGTTCCCAAGTAGCTCTTTGTGGCATAGTTAAATCCCATGGCGCAAGTTTCTGAGGGGCCTGTTTCAGCTAACTTCTCCTCCTCATCTCATGAAACTTTCCTCCAGGGCATCAATTATGCAATGCAGTCTTACTATCTTATTAAGTACATTTTTTATTTTATATTTATAAAAAAACCTCCCACTGTTAGTATCTGACATAGACTTAGAAAGAATAGATTGGTATATTCTCATATCTGTAAAGGGATATAGTATCTCCTTGGGTAAGCCGAAGGATGTATCATCACTTTCTAAAAACCAGGAACTGGGGTTTTAATGATGTTATTTTTAAAACAAAAAGATGCCTGGTGCAAGGATTCCTGGAGACTTTGGCCACTATTGACTTCGGCAGTACTTTCATAAGAAGAGAGTGAAAATCTGTTACGCTAGTCTGAGTGTGAATTTTTGGCAGGGTGGGAGTGGGGATTGGTAACAGTAACATGAGGCTACTCATGCCATTTGCAGAGTATCAGTCCATTTTTATACTGCCATAAAGAACTTCCCGGGACTGGGTGATTTATAAAGGAAAGAGGTTTGACTCACAGTTCAGCATGGATAGAGAAGCCTTAGGAAACTTACAATCACGGCGGAAGGTGAAGGGGAAGCAAGCACTTTCCTCAGAAGATAGCAGGAAGGAGAAGGGCCGAGCAAAGTGGGAAGAGCCCTTTATAAAACCATCAGATCTGCTGAGAACTCACTCACTATCACGAGAACAGCGTGGGGGAACTGCAGCCGTGATTCAATTATCTTCACCTGGTATCTACCTTTGATACAGACAGGAGATAGGGAAATACTGGGTAGAAGAGGGTGGTTCCCAGCAAAGGCCTCACCCTCAAGCCTAATACCCACAGCGCCAAATGAGGATAGGATTCCTGTTTTCTCACCCAAAAAGCTGTCTTATGGCCTGTTACGCCCCCTATCCTGTACCCATATAAACCCTGAACCTCAGGCTTTAGAAGCAGATGAGGAGACAAGGAGACAAGCAAACGAATGGCAGAATGGTGTGGCAGAGAAAGAGTGTCTGAATGCCAAGAAGAGTTTGACTAGGGGAGGTCAGAGAGGAGTTCAGCCGCTGGATGACTAAACTCCAGGGGAAGATCATCTCCCCACTCCATCCCCCTTCTAGTTACCCATTCATCCTGCTGAGAGCCACCTCCACCACTCAGTAAGACCCGCATTCATCCTTCAAGTCTGTGTGTGACCCTATCATTCCAGGACGCTGGACAAGAGCTTAGGACCAAAGGTTCTCAAACTGACCCTCTGCCCTTGAGGAAAGGCAGAGGGTCCATTGAGCTGGTTAACACGTAAGCTGTCTGTGGATGGCAAAGTTGAAAGAGCACACTGTGTCACTCCCACTTAGGCTTTGGGAGCTGGGGACACCTACCCTAGATACTAATGAGTGGGGGCCAGATCCCGAAGCATTCGCCCTGGCTCCTACACCTGACAGTTTGTGTGCTCCCCATCCTGTAAGGGGTTTGAACTCACGGTGATTGAACAGACAGCCACACTCCTGTCTCACATCCTGTGATGGGGGGCCAGGGAACTCTGGTTGCAGCTTGACATTTGAGGATTATGGGGTTTACAATTCAAGATGAGATTTGGGTGAGGACCCAAACCTAACCATATCAAGCAGAACGCTAATCTATGAAATCCAAATAATATATGGACTGGCCCTTGAATCTCTTCATACATGGGGGCTATCAATTGCCAACTGAGATTACCCAAAAGATTATTTAAGGGACTAAAAAGTAATTTGTAATGTGTTATATATTTTACCCAGGCACAAATTTAAGAACCACTGTATAAGCAGTTCTCTACTTTCCTAAGTAATGCCCTCTGGACAGTGCTCTGAAAATCCAATATATAAATGTCTAATATATAAAAGTTAATATCCTTATAAAATTTAAGGGGCAGAAACTATTACACGGTCTCCAACTTTCACAGGTGAAGGTTAACACCCTCTTCAGGAGGGCACAGACAAGAACGTTCACCTGTCTTCATTGGAGAGTGGGAAATAGAGAACGGGACTGAAGCACCTGTTGTGTGCCAGGCACACCTGACGGTCATAACAAAGCACACCCTGCGAGTGACCTTATGTGGCAGACACACCTGAATGTGTGTTCAGAGTTCTGTGCTAAGGAACCCAGGAGTGGCCAAGCCAGAGAATCAGTGAAACAGTGCTCCTTCTCTGTGAGGAACATCTGAGCCCTGGCCCGTCCCAAGGAACATGGGCTGCATAGAGATGGGGGCCTTCAGTTTGGGGGTTAAAGGAAGGTTGTCAGGTGGAGGTTGTTAGGGGGAGGGTGCTAAGTGAAAATGCTACATAACCGGATGTTTTCTTTTTTTTTTTTCTTTTCCTTTAAAACAAGTGGGCGGTTCTCCTGCTTAGTCTGCTGCCACTGGACTGCCTTGTTTACGAGTTTCCTCCTAATAAAACCCCATTTCTCCTTTGTTGGCTGTGGGTCTCTCTGTCCCCTGAACCTGGTGCCATTCCTACTGAAGTGAATGGGGCTTGCGCCAGACACCTCTCTCCCAGCTCTGCATGGTTTTTAGGCAGCCTGCAATCATTTAAACCGGCGGTTGGACTGGCTAGGTACCTGGAACAGAGATTCCAGAAAAGAGAAGGGGCTCTTTCCCCACACAAATCTCTTGCCCTACAGGTAAGGGATCTGTGACTGTCAAGTTCCCTAAGGACGTGAAAACCTCACAACATTACGTGTTAAGTGGCAAAGACCCACTCCGTGTGAGAACAGCAATTTGAATGTGTCACTGTGAAATACTCAAAAGCATCTATTGTGTGGTGTTAAAATGGAGACGTTTGGAATAGTTCATATATGAAATTTGGGTCACCAAGAAAGAAGCTTTAATCAAGTAAGATTTTGTTTCATACACACACAAGTACACACACACACTCCCCTTTGACAAAAGAAGGAAAAACAGTTAAGTAACTCGAGACACGTTGAATAGATGAGAGAAGGCCCCATAAAGGACTCAGGAGATAGAACCACAGATTAGTCCCATTATGCCACAAAAAAAAAGATGTAATTTTAATAGGCATAAGAGAGCATATGACTTAAAATTTTTTTCTCTAAGCCTTAGTTTATCTATAAGAGAGATCATATAATCAATGTGTTTTTCTGTAAAATTTTTATTTCTATTCTCTATATTATTCTTGAAACAATGCCAATGCCTTGAAAATATTAGTATTCACACTACCTAGTTCAAGGAATACATCTTAACCTGCACAAATCATCATCTTAGCTATACTGGGCATTGAAAGGAAAATTCTTATAATTTAAAATATATTTGAAAATAATGTGTTTAGTGACTACCTACTATTGAGTCAGTGACTCTGATATACAATCACAAGCAATAGATTTTTCTATGGTATTATCCTTTGAAAACACTTTTCCTGTTTCAAATTTCCTAGGACTTGAGAAACAAAGTAATTGAGAATAATCTCTTTACAGTTTAAACCAGGTATGAAGTCTGAAACATTTATATAGAGATAGTTAGGTTTTATATAGGAGATATAATACATACATAATGCATACACCTAAACATTAGGATCACTAGGAAATTTTTCTTCAAAAAAGGAGACTGTGAAATATCTATATGGCATTTGAGCTTAGAGTCTGACCTGAGTATTCTTACTATGAAATCTTAGAATATGAAAAGTTCACAGTTTAGAGATTTTTAAGAGGTTACATGTAATAAGTAAAAGCATTTCTCAAAATATTTCCCTGATAAAAAAATCTAGATTTCATCTTTGTATTCCTAAATATGCTAAAAATTAAGATCAATTTTTAATGTTGACTCTGACATAGTTCCCCATTAATCATCCATAGCAATTAGTGGCCTAATGCCTCAAGGTATCATGTTTTATTTAATATTTGCTTTGCTGTGGGTTCCGAGGACTATGCCCGGCTGCGTTTATCCCTTATTCCATTCAGTGTTTATCCTGTCCCTGTAATTACCTCAAGATTTCATAGATTCATTTGCTGTCTCTAGTTCATTTTGAGTCCAAGTAGCAATCCCTTTGAGAAACAGGCAACATGGCTGCTACATGAGGATTGGGTGCTGCTGTAGAAATGTCTGTTGGGGGTAGTTAGACGATAATACCAGAATATTTGTATCAGACCAGACCTTTAAGAAATACCCTGACTTGATGTTGCCCCTCAGCATGCTCTGTCAAAGCTCCCGCATCATATATACACATATAGGACCAAGGGAGAAAGGGTGTGCAAGAAATATCGACAGAGACAGAGAGAGACCACTTTGTAAATCAGGAAAAGACACTCAAGTCATTTCTGGTCCTTCCTCGGCAAAGGGCTTCTTTGCATGAGCTTCATGGCAGCTCGGTGGAAAAAGGTCAGTAATTTGCTCACCCCTGATTCTATTTGACTGGACTCCAGGGAAAGCTGCTTGAGGTATAATCCCTTTGCCAAGATGCAGCGAATGGAAAAGCCGTACTGTCTACTCCTGCGGTTCCAACTCATAAAGCCAATTTTGGAGACAAGCTGTAGCCTGTTGTCTGTAGTAAGAATTGTAAATGAGCTGCTGAGACATCCTGCTTCGGGAATTCCTTTAAAAAAGGTTAAGTGTAAATTGCCCTTTGGATTAGTCTGAACATCTCCATTATAAAAGTTGCTGGAACTAGTAGGCAGAAATAAAAGTTTCCAAAAAAAAAAAAAAAAAAAAAACAGATAAAGAATACACTCTTGGAAAGAAATGCAGAAGTATAAAATCATACTTTCTTTTCCTCAGTAAACACTTCTAACATTATATCTGCTATTAGATTACATAATAACATCTTACTACTTACTGTTGGAGAAAAGGAAGTGAACCGAAAGTTCATTTTAAGAAATTAAATTCTAAATTACCATTACTATCTAAAAAAATGTATTTGACTACTGAGGGCATACAGATCTCATATTGCAAAGTATACATATAGTCTTTCAAATATATCAAATGATTCCCCCCCCCCACAATCAGTAAAATAATATTCAACTTAAAATACAAATACAGAGTTAAAAAATTCTAAGCTTTTATGAATCTGATTTTTAAGGCATGACCTCATTCCAATACCATAAGGGAAATGCTATAATTAAGATTCCCTGTCCCTTAAAAAAATTTAAACAGAAAGAATAATTGTACCCTGTTAATATATTGTTACACATAGGCATTTTAATAATAGTAGTACAGAAGTATAATGAGAAAGAGTGGTCCCTGCTGCTTCCTTACCTATCCCCAGTGCTGCTTCCCAGAGGCAACCACTTTTAACTATTTTTCCTTTTAGTTCTTCTGGTAGTTACTTCCATATCTCTAGGTACTTTCTTGATTCATTAAAACTCATCATTTTATATTGTGTTTCTGCTGTAATAGGTAAGAATGAACTGATTTCCTATTTTCCTTTCCTGCCCACTCATTTTTATTTTGCTCCAATTCCTTCAGTGTTTGTTTATTGTTGGGCTTGTAATAATACACTTGAAATTTTGTCTTATGCAGTCAAGACTAGATTTTGAAAGATGAAAAGATGAAGGAATTAGTGCTCCTCTGTTTTCCTTCCACTGCTCCTTCCTACTTCTATGAGCCACTGCTAATAGTTGATAACACCAGTACTATTTTGTACCACTATGGTCTCATTGTTTGTTTATAAATTGATTTAAAATATTGAAATCATAAAGCAGGATGTATGTCATTTTGACTCTGTGAATATTGTTCACTATAAGGGCAAATCAATGGCTGAGGGAACATGTCCTTCTCTGTGGTAAGACAATCATAAACTCTCTGCCATTTCAAGAATGTTCTAATGGATTCCCCTCACTCCTCTGTATCTATTAGTTTTCAAAAGTATGAAATTCTTCTTTCTTGTTGAAATAAGAAACATCATCTTACTATTACCTTTCAGATTACCATTCATTCTGTTTGATATCCATTCCATTAAATTTCTTGAAGCCCAGTAATTTCCTGTTTTAATTCGATCTGATAAATTTCAAATTTGGCCCATGACTGTTTGAATAGATTTCTTCTTCCTGAAATTTTAGGACATTCTTACTTCTGCACATCTCTTAATAATCTGAAATTGCACTATTATGTATTTCAGCTGGGAAATTGTATTCTGTCTTTGGCAGGAGAATTGGAAGACATACATCTTTCTTAAACTCTGGAGATGTTTTCTTGTATTTTTTTTTGATAACTTTTTTACTTGTGTTATCTCTATAGTTTCACGAATTTGTACTAGTTGAATGTTTGATCTATGATTTGATTCTCAATATTTCTTTTAGTTTCATATTTACCTCATCTTTCTTTTTAAAAAATTACTCTGTTTTTGAAATTCCCCTAAATTTTATTTTCCACCACTTCCACAATTTTTTAAAGTTAATAGATTGCATTTTTAAGTTATATATTTTTTTTCTTTTCTGATTGTCTACCTTACATAGCATGTATTTTAAGTCTTTTCCATATAATAACTTTTCACATTTCTCTTAGGTTACATATACTTAGAGACAGGTTACATATATCTAGAGACAATTTTCAAAAGTCCTCCATTTCTGCTTCTTGTGAGTAGAGGCACGAACTTCCTTTAGTCCACATTATCTTTTCAAAGAATTCTGTGTAGAAAAATACTTTGGGAGATAAAGTTCCTCCCTCTAGGAAGAAGGACAATTTTGTGTACTGTTCAATATAGTAAAGAAAGTGTTGACTCACTTAGATGTAACTAGCAGGCAGGCTTTTCTCCCATTATAAAGATTTCTGAAGACTACAGCTTTTCCCTTAATGTCAGTCATTGTATGTGCATGTGTCACTCAGCTCTCTTTGCCTCAACCTCTGGAGACTGGTGCTTAAGGAACTGGTAAAAGAGTGCTAATACTCTGTACAGAACTACTGTTTTGGGTAGTAAACAGTCTTCTGTCTCTGACCCAGAGGTCTCATATCTCTGCCCAGCATTCACAAAAATATGGCAGACAAGCAGGGTAAAATCCCAGACCTTTCATTCATATACACACACACACACACACACACACACACACTCCAAAACTGCATTATCCTCCACTTCTCTTTATAGAAATATATATATATATATATATATATATATATATATATGTAACGTTTTAAGGTCTCTTCTGCTCTTTTTATTATTACTTTTTCCTCTGGAGTCATTTTTTGTGCTTAATCATTGTCTTTATTCTTTCTTTCATTCCCCATGCTCTCCTCAAACGTCTGGTTTTATTGATTTGTTCACATTAAGAATGGGAGAAAGAAAAGAAATTGACATCTGTGTTACCTATATGAGGTGCTTGTAACTGGCAAGTGTTTGGGGAGTTAGAACGGAAAACCCAGAAATTTTACTGTGGTTGGAGTGAAGAGGCCAGAAGCCCAGTTGCCACATGTGTAGAGCTGGGCACTGGGACATTAACCTTTTTGCTGGTCTAGTCTTCAAATGTAGTTTCGTGCCGTGGCATGAACTCCACCCCCAGATGGTAGAGTTTGACTCCACCATCTGGCTCCTTTTAATATGAACATTTCTGCATTACATACTGCATAGAATAATTTTAAACATGTGAACATGCCCATTCGTTTATATTCTAAAGAAAATTTCCCCCTAAAATTTCCCCCTAAAATGTCAGTAGTCTATATTTATACTGAAACACTCCAAAGAAAAAGTGATTTTAAAACTGCCATTTGTATGTTTGATGATCCACAAACTCTAGGGTCAGCATGATTTACTTAATTTCATGCCATTATCTCTTATTTTCCTCACATTAATCTAAGTAATTCTACCACCTCAAGCCAGTCCTAGAAGTGTTCTCATTTCAATTAAGACTTTTAAGTGTTTCTAAACTGTCATTTAGCCATATTACACCTTCATTGTTTGTGTTACTCTTCCATGAAATGTTTCCAAGTGGTTTTTGCTCTGCCTAAGGGGATGGAAAGGCCTTGTATAAAGTCATCAAGTTATGTGGAATTCTTTGATGAATTATAATGACCAGCAGATCTTCTTCCAGTCTTTTTACTATCAAAATGGTTGATGCAAGTAACCAAAACTGTATTTAGTATGGTGAACAACACCGACCACTAAGTGTCAGAATTCTTTTGCTCCGAGATGAAAACAAAAATTATTATTTTTATTTAGCATCAATTTGAACTAATTTTGGCAGAACTCTTGACCAGTGTGTTCTTTGTTAAGGTTTTAAAATATTTTCTTTGTCTATCGATGTATATATACTATCAGACACTTACATGTTTCCTAATTATTTAAGGATTTCTCTACCTTCATTTTGATGTATCCAAATTTCAAGTTAAAGCAAATAATTTCTACAAGCGTCTATTGAGCGCAGTTTATTTGTGAGGCAATGATACTACAGGATTTATGTTTTTTGCCCTTCAGGACCTTACCATGTGGTTTAGTTAATGAGAAGATCATACCATTTAACACTGTTTAATGTCACCTTTCTGTTGCCGTTCTGATCATTTGCTTTTTGGCCACATAGCATCCTCGCTGGTTTCCTAGCCTCCAGCCTCACTCACCTCCACTGGTTGTCACTCTGCTGATGGTGACCCTACCACCACACAAAGGAGACACACCAGCCTCTACTCCAATTGCTCTCACAGTCCTAATCTGCTTAGTGAAAGAAGCCTCAAGTCCGCCCAACTCCTGCATATCCTCATTTTGTTATTTCTTAATATTTCCCATTTGTGAAATGCAACAGAGTCACAGTGAATTGTTTAAAAGGTTCTGAACATACCATTCATATTCTGGTGTATGTGTCTTTCTACACCTTGACCTTTCTGTCTGAAACACCTTTCAACACTAATTCTTTTCTGACAAGGTGCTACAGGATCTGGCACCAGGCTGTGGCCTTGGCTGTGTTTCCTACCATTTTCTCCTTTACTCTGACGGGCTGTAAGAAATGCTAACCCAAAATATGACACCTTGGAAATGGAGAAAACAGCAGAAGCAGTAAGCTCTGTCTGACCTTCCCTCTCCCCCTTCTTCCCTGAAGCAGACCATAAAACCTAGGAGGGGGCCGGACAAGGTGGCTCACGCCTGTAATCCTAGCATTTGGGAGGCTGAGGCGGGTGGATCACAAGGTTAGGAGATCGAGACCATCCTGGCTAACACGTTGAAACCCCGTCTCTACTAAAAAGTACAAAATATTAGCCGAGCGTGGTGGCACGCACCTGTAGTCCCAGCTACACGGGAGGTTGACGCAGGAGAATCGCTTGAACCCGGGACGGGGAGGTTGCAGTGAGCCAAGATCATGCCATGCACTACAGCCTGGGTGACAGAGCGAGACTCCATTTCAAAACAAAACAGAACAAAAGAACCTAGGAGTTTCATTCTCTGACCTTCTTCTCCAAAGCACCTCATGTGACAGGTGTCCTACACCAAACCTGGAAGGAAGGAAGGAACATAATGATGCCAAGAAGAAACTGAAGAAACAGGCCTTGCTAACTTTCCCCCAGTCGACTATGGTTAGGTCATACCCTTTTGTCCTCCAGTCTTACGTATAACTGCCTGTGAAAACATACAGATGTCCCTGTTTCTTTGGGTCTTAGTTTCTGAAGGCTCCCATATGGTAAACAAAGTTTAGCCTAAAGCTGCCTCCTTATGTATTTTAAGTTCAGCCTAAAGGTTTCTCTGTATATCGTGACCTATAACCTAAATGGAGATGTAAATGGGCTGTAACCTACTCTTGTGCCAATCACTGAGTTTTGGCCAATCAAACGTGACCAACTGTTCAAACCACGTTTAAATAAGGCAACGCTGAGCTGTAGCCAGTCTGGCTGTTTCTGGACCTCACGCTTCCATTTCATAGAGATCACTTTCCTTTTTCTGTTCATAAATCTTCTTCCAACATGTGACTGCACTGGAGTCGGAGCCTACTCTGGCTCAGGAGGCTGATTCAGGACTCATTCACTACTCTTTTCAATTTAATTCGGCTACAGTTTTTCTTTGAATACATATCATGTAACACTCACATTAAATCAACTTGTTATGCCTTTCTTTTGTTCATCTTTTGTTATAGGAGTCTCAGCCATGGACTTTGTGAGGAGTGAAAAAAAGATAATGCTTTTTCTCCTCTACAACACACCGTACTGTAGTTTGCAACCTTCTTGATGTTTTTCAAACATGCCAAGCATATTCTTGTTTTTGGCCTTTCCCCTTGCATTTCTCCCTACCTGGAATGCTCATTCTCTGTTGACGTGTTTTCTTCTGCTCTTCCAGTATTACCTCTTCAGGAGCCTTCCCAATCACCCTTTTCTTCTTCTTCTTTTTTCTTTTTGAAACGGAGTCTCGCTCTGTCCCCCAGGCTGGACTGCAGTGGTGCGATCTCGGCCCACTGCAAGCTCCGCCTCCCGGGTACAAGCGATTCTGCTGCCTCAGCCTCCTGAGTACCTGGGATTACAGGCGCCGGCCACCACACCCGGCTAATTTTTGTATTTTTAGTAGAGACGGGGTTTCACTATGTTAGCCAGACTACTCTCAAACTCCTGAGCTCGTTATCTGCCTGCCTCAGCCTCCCAAAGTGCTGGGAATACAGGCATAAGTCACAACGCCCGGCCCCCAATCACCCTTTTCTAAAATACCACTCATGTCCATAACTTCTTAACGTGAGTAGTGGGTAGTGTTCTCTTCATAGGACTTGTCAATACCTAACATTTTACTGTATATTATTTGTTCATTTTCTATTTCTCGCTCATGGATTAAGCTGTTTGAGGACTGAGACTATGCCTGTTTGACTGACAGTGGCATCCTTAGTAAATCAAACAACATTTGCTACTTAAAAGGGGTTCATAAAATTTTTCTAAATGAATAAAATGAATGTCAAGTTTTCCTTATCTTTCAAGATTCACTTTCAGTATTATCACATCTATCAAAACTCTACAAACAGAATAATAGGTTTTACTACTTAAACTTTTTTTTTTTTTTTTTTTTTTTTGAGACAGAGTCTCACTCTGTTGCCAGGCTGGAGTGCAGTGGCACCATCTCGGCTCACTGCAACCTCCGCTTCCTGAGTTCAAGCGTTTCTCCTGCCTCAGTCTCCTGAGTAGCTGGGACTATAGGTGCGCGCCACCACACCCGGCTAATTTTTGTGTTTTTAGTAGAGACGGGGTTTCACAATGTTGGCCAGGATGGTCTCGATCTCCTGAGCTCATGAGCCTCCTGCCTTGGCCTCCCACAGTGCTGGGATTAGAGGCATGAACCACCACTCCCGGCCTGCTTAAACTTTTCTAATGCCTATCTTGACACTACTTTCCATAACTACTTTGCAGTTCTTGTGTTGAACCCTATCCATCCTCCTGAATTGGAAAACACCATGACAAATATATAACACTGGGCCCTTAACAACTGATTCTCCAGCTAAGAAATATTCTTAAAAAAATAGGATATCTCAGCAACATGTAAATAGTTAAGTAAAATTCCCTTTTTAGCAATCTTACCTCCCTGCCACCCATAACACATAGTGAAAACAAATAATACTGCAAGTCCTAGTAAGTGCGTGTTCTGTATGGTTTAAACTTACTTACACTTTGGTCGTGTTGGCCTTTCTCTTAAATCCATTAATCAAAAGTAACTTAAATATACAAATACACATTTGTTTTTTGGATATGTTTTTAGAAATCCTGATGTTCTTTAGAAACAACGTCAATAATAATTTTTCCACACCCTAGTTGATAAAATAGTGAGATAAAGAGAAGCAAGGAGAAAGTGGCTATTTCTTGAAGCAAACATTTCCGTTAGTCTATAAAACTCTTTTCCTTTTCTGGTACTCAAAAGCAGAAAATGAGGGGAAATGGTTATTTATTTTGCCTTTGCATCCTTTTCTCTGGTTGATTGGTTGCTTGGTTTGGACAATTTAAAAAGATCTTAGAACAATATTCAACAAGAATCTCACATTTTCCTTGGAGTCTCTATTAAATTATTTTAATTGTATTCCCATTGTATGAAAATACATTTCAAGGTTTCAATCCTTGAAGTATAATACATACAATTTTGAGAAAATTAATCTTGCAAAAAATTTAAAATGCTTATCTTGAAAAAACTAAAGGAATTATTGGAGGATTCTGGGAAGATGGCAGAGTAGGAAGCACCAAGAATCTGTCTCCCCACCTAGACGACAATTGCATCGGTAGAATCTCTAACATTTTGGAACTCTGGAGTGTATTGAAGGCTTGCAACTTCCAGGGGAAGGCTTGGACAGTGAAATATGGTTAATTTCCATTGAATTCAGCTTTTAGCAGAGTAGCAGCTATTCATCTCCCACCCCTCACTACCTGGCAAACCTGATGTGCACCTGTTTCTGAAGCCCTCTGCAAACAGCTTGCAGGAGTCAGAGGAGGTAAAGAGGGCCCTGTCCTCCAAATATCAGGGACCTGTGCTCGGAGCACTGATTGTTGCTTCAGATCACAGAGGTGCAGATAAAGGGCAGGTAGCCATTGTTGCCCCTGCCCCATTAATGCAAACCACTGCCCTGCCCTGTCCAGCTGAAATGACTTCCAGAGGATGTAAAAGGCCTGCACCCTCTCTTATATCCCTGTCATTTTTCTCTTTTTCCCCTTTTGGGAGTCAGATATTAAAGACCTAGAGATTCAAAAAACAACAGTATATATGGGGAAAATGAGAAAGTGACTACCTGTGCCCGGGGAAAGGATCAGAAAAGAGCTAGGAAAACCTTAACTGTACACCACAGGCTACTTCTAGGCACGGAGACAGCCTGCAACAACAACAATAACAAAACAAACAACGAAAACAAAACAAACAACACAGCCTGAGGAAGAGGGAGACTGTGCTTTCCGGAGTTATCATTGTTGGGGCTCAAAACATGATATTTCGAAGTACGGCAGTTGGGTGTGCTGAGTGCTTTAAGCTGAAGGACAGTGGGAGCGCCTCAGAAGCAAGATCTCTCTGACCCTCTCCTACCCTCCTGTCTCCTTTCTTTCTACCCTGAAGCAACTCATAGGAATTAGAATCTCTTTATCCCAAGGTGTGTCACAGAAATTACTAGTACTCTTGCCAGGCGCGGTGGCT
>NW_012106697.1:1012548-1014838 GCF_000951045.1 Mandrillus leucophaeus | reverse complement strand
AAGAAAAAAGAAAAAGAAGTTAGAACTCCTCTTTCTCAAACAAGCCATAAAACCTAGAAAGGGTACTCTCTTTTTCTCCCTTCTCCTATGAAGACCCTCATTCTAGAAAGTTTCTTCCCCATACCTGGAAAAAAAAAAAAGCCATACAGAGGGGCCAAGAAGAATCTAGACAGGATTCATTGGGGTTCCCCCTTTAGTCTATTACTGTTATATTATATCCTTTTTTTCCAATCACATTTCTACATGGCTGTCCATTCTTCGATGAACGTAAGTATAAAAATAGGCAATTTTCCATAGGTCTTTGAATCTTCATTTCTGAACTCTTCTGTATCACATACAACTTTGATTAAATAAATTTGTTATGCTTTTATCCTGTTAATCTGTGTTTTGTTATAAGTGTCAGCCATAACCTTTATGATGGGTGAGAAAAGTATCACATCTTTCTGCACTTACTTCATATTATTAGATTCAAATGTACAGTTTCAAACAAAAAATGAGAAGGCATACAATGAAACAGAAAAGTATATCCTATTCAAAGGAAAAAAAAGTAAATTAACAAAAACCACCCCTGAAAAAAAACCTGATGGCAGCTATATGAGACAAACATTTAAAACAACTTTCTTAAAGATGTGTAAAGAACTAAAGGAAGATGTGGAGAAAGTCAAGAAAATGATGTGTGACAAAATGAAAATATTCATAAAGAGATTAAAAAAAAAAAACCTAAAAAGAAACAGAAAATTCTGGAGTTGAAATAATAAAAACTAAATTTAACTAAATTTTAAAAATTCACTAGAGGGATTATATGCAGATTTGAGGAAGCAGAAGAATCAGTAGAGTTGAAGATAGGAAAATGGACATTAATAAATCTGGGAAACAGAGAGAAAAAGGTTGAAGAAAAACGAACAGGGACTAAAGGACCCCTGGGACATCATGAAACAAATTAACATATGGACTGTAGGGGTCTCAGAAGGAGAAAAGGAAGAGAAAGGGTCGTGGAGAATATGTGAAGAAATAATGTCTGAAAACTGAATAATGGCTGAAGAAGATATAACAACTATAAGCATATATGGAAGAAGATATAACAACTATAAGCACATATGTATCTAATGACAAGCAAGTATCTAATGACAATCAGATTTCAAATTTTATGAAAGACATGAATATTAACCTGCAAGAAAATCAACAAACTCTGGCTAAATTAAATCAAAGGGATCCATACAAAGATACCTTATAATCAAACTTCTGAAAGAAAAAGACAGAGAACTTGAAAGCAGAAAGAGAGAACCAACTCATAACAGACAAGGATCAGATTACTTGCAGATTTCTCACCAGAAACTTTGGAGGCCAGAGGCAGCAAGCTGATGCATTCAAAGTGCTAAAAGAAAAACAAAACAAAACAAAACCCTGCTTACCCCAAATCCTACATCTAGCAAAACTATCCTTCAAAAGTGAGAAAGAAATTAAGACATTTCCGGATAAGCAAAGCCCAAGGGACTAGACCTGCTCCATAAAAAATGTTCAAGGGACTTCTGTGAAATGATAGGATACCAGGCAGTAGCTTGAAGTCATATGGAGAGAAACAGATTTCAATAAAGGGAAACATGTGGGCATTTGTACAACTTAGTATGATTGTAACAAAAGTTTGTAACTCTACTTTTTTCCCATATGATTTGAGAGACTAATGCATTAGAAGAATTATTAGTCCAAAAGCTAGTATTACTTTGGTATATAACTCCACATATTCAACTCTAAATAGTTTTTTTAAAGTAGTGCATTTCAAAGAACTATTAGTGTGCGTTTATGGGCACACAATGTATAAATATGTAATTCTCTGATGTCAACAACTGAAATCTGTGGGGATGAAGCTGTAAAGGAGAAAAGTTTTTGTTCGTTATTGAAGTTAAGCTGGTATAAACACAAATTAGAATATTATAACTTTAGGATGTTAAGTGTAATCTCCATGATAACCACAAAGAAAACAGCTATAGTATATATACAAAAGAAAATAAGAAATAAATATAAACATTTCAATACAAAAACTAAAACCAAAAGAAGATAGTAATGCAGGAAATGAGAAATAAAAAGTTATAAGGTATTACGGAAAACAAATAGAAAGATGAACAAAGTAAGTTCCTCTTTATCATTAATTACTTTAAGTGTAAATGGATTAAAATTTCCAATCAAAAGACAATGATTAGCAAAACTGATAAAAATACATCATCCAACCATATGCTACATACAAGAGACTACTTTTAGCTCCAACAACACAAATGATTAAAAGTGAAAAGAT
>NW_012106697.1:1003774-1005683 GCF_000951045.1 Mandrillus leucophaeus | reverse complement strand
TCAAAGGGATCCATACAAAGATACCTTATAATCAAACTTCTGAAAGAAAAAGACAGAGAACTTGAAAGCAGAAAGAGAGAACCAACTCATAACAGACAAGGATCAGATTACTTGCAGATTTCTCACCAGAAACTTTGGAGGCCAGAGGCAGCAAGCTGATGCATTCAAAGTGCTAAAAGAAAAACAAAACAAAACAAAACCCTGCTTACCCCAAATCCTACATCTAGCAAAACTATCCTTCAAAAGTGAGAAAGAAATTAAGACATTTCCGGATAAGCAAAGCCCAAGGGACTAAGACCTGCTCCATAAAAAATGTTCAAGGGACTTCTGTGAAATGATAGGATACCAGGCAGTAACTTGAAGTCATATGGAGAGAAACAGATTTCAATAAAGGGAAACATGTGGGCATTTGTACAACTTAGTATGATTGTAACAAAAGTTTGTAACTCTACTTTTTTCCCATATGATTTGAGAGACTAATGCATTAGAAGAATTATTAGTCCAAAAGCTAGTATTACTTTGGTATATAACTCCACATATTCAACTCTAAATAGTTTTTTTAAAGTAGTGCATTTCAAAGAACTATTAGTGTGCGTTTATGGGCACACAATGTATAAATATGTAATTCTCTGATGTCAACAACTGAAATCTGTGGGGATGAAGCTGTAAAGGAGAAAAGTTTTTGTTCGTTATTGAAGTTAAGCTGGTATAAACACAAATTAGAATATTATAACTTTAGGATGTTAAGTGTAATCTCCATGATAACCACAAAGAAAACAGCTATAGTATATATACAAAAGAAAATAAGAAATAAATATAAACATTTCAATACAAAAACTAAAACCAAAAGAAGATAGTAATGCAGGAAATGAGAAATAAAAAGTTATAAGGTATTACGGAAAACAAATAGAAAGATGAACAAAGTAAGTTCCTCTTTATCATTAATTACTTTAAGTGTAAATGGATTAAAATTTCCAATCAAAAGACAATGATTAGCAAAACTGATAAAAATACATCATCCAACCATATGCTACATACAAGAGACTACTTTTAGCTCCAACAACACAAATGATTAAAAGTGAAAAGATAGAAAAAGATATTCCATACAAATAGTAATCCAAATAGAGCAGGAGTAGCTATACTAATATCAGACAAAATGGACTTTTAAAAAGTTTAAAAGAGAAAAATTAGCATTATATATTAATAAAAGATTCAATACAGCAAGATGTAACAATTATAAACACTTATGTACCTAATGGCAGACAATCAAATATATGAATCAAAAACTGATACAGTTAAAGGGAGAAATAGCTAGTTTTACAGTAATGGTTGATGACTTCAGTACCCTATTCTCAATAATAGAGATACAACCAGATAGAGGATAAGTAAGAAAATAGAGAAGTTAAACCTGATACACTAACTAGATCTGACAGACATATAGAGAACACTCTACTTAACAACATCATATACATTCTTTTCAAGTGCACATAAAACAGTTTCCAGGATAGAACCATGTGGTGGGTCACAAGTTAAGCCTCAATAGATTAAAAAAGAGATAGATATCATCTGAAGTCTCTTCTCCAAGCACAATGATGACATAAGAAATCAATAACAAAAGTAATACTGGAAAATCCAAAAATTTGTTGTAATTAATCAACATGGTCTTAAAGAAGATATTACAAGGGAAAATAGAAAACACTGAGATATAAAGAAAAATGAAAATACAACATACTCAAACTTACATGACACATAGAAAACAGTGGTAATTGGCAAATGTATAGCTATAAATGCTTACATTAAAAAGCAAGAAAATCCGAAATCAACAACCTGAGTTTACAACTTAAGGCACTAGAAAAACACAAACAAACTTATTCAAAAACTAGCAGAAGGAATAAAATAATAGACATTA
>NW_012106697.1:1002111-1003724 GCF_000951045.1 Mandrillus leucophaeus | reverse complement strand
GAATATTTTAAAAGATCAGCAAAATTGAAAAGCCTTTAGCTAGGTGGACTAAGAAAAAAAGAAAGAAGACTCAAATTACTAAAATTGGAATAAAATTGGTAACATTATTACTAATTTCACAGAAATAAAAGCATTATGAGGGTACTGTAAACAATTGTATTCCAACAAATTGGAGAATCTAGATAAAACTGAAAAATTTCTAGAAACACAGAACCTACCAACACTAAATCATGAAGCGATAGGAAATTTACGGAACTATCGCTAGTAAATAGATTAAATTACAAATAAAAAAAGCTCCTATAAAGAAAGATCTTGAACCTGATGGAATTATGGGTGAATTCTACCAATTCTACCAAACATTTAAAGAACAACTAATACTAATACTAATACTGTTCAAAGTTTTAAAAAAAAATTAAAGTGGATGGAACAATTTCTGTTCTATGAGATCAGCACTACTTTGGTCCCAGAGCTAGACAAAGATATTACAGGAAAATCCGACTATAGACCAATATCCTTTAAAAACATTGATGCAAAAATCCTCAACAAAATACTAGTAAACGAAATTTTGCAGCAAAATAAAAGAATTATACACCATGACTATGTGAAATTTACTTCTGAAATGCAAGAATGGTTCAATGTACAATAATCAATTTAATACACCAAGCATATTAACAGGGCAAAGGATAAAACGTGATTATTTCATTTGATAAAGAAAAAACATTTGCCAAAATTTAACATTCTTTTATAATGAAAAACCCAATAATGTAAAAATAGAAGAAAATGACCTTAAAAAAATTAAAGTCATATGTGAAAACTCGCAGTAAATATACTCAGTGCTGAAAGACTGAAAACATCTACTTTAAGATCAGTAACAAAACAAGAATGCCCGCTTTTGCTGGTTCTATTCAACATAGTACTGGGAGCTTTAGCCAGAGCAATTAGGCAAGAAAAAAAAAGGTATCTAAATTGGAAACGACAAGATAAATTATCTCTGTTTGCAAATTATGTGATTTTATATACAGAAAATTCTAAAGATTTCACACACAGAGATCCCCAAAAAACCTGCTAGAGCTAATAAATAAATTCTGCAAAGTAGCAGGATACAATTGGGTCAATGTAAAAAAAAAAATGTCTTGCATTTCTATACACTACCAATAAACAATCTAAAAAAGAAATCATAAAAAAGGTTTCATTAACAATAGCGTTAAAACAAAATAAAAAATACTAAGGAATTAATGAAACAATCTAAAGACTTGTGCAATGAAAACTAATAATTTAAGAGGACATAAATAAATAGAAATGCATTCTATGTTCATAGATTGGAAGACGAAACTGTTAAGACATCAACACTCCCCAAAGTGATCTTCGGATTCAGTATAATACCTATCAAAATCCCAACAATGCTCCTTGGAGGGAAAAAAAAAAAAAAAAAAAAAACCGCTTATAATTCATGTGAAATGAAGATAGAGGACTCACATTCTCATATTTTAAAACTTACTGTGAAGCTACAGTAGTTAAAACAGTATGGTATTGTCATAAAGACATACATATAGACCAGTGGAATAGAATAGAGGGCCCAGAAATAAACCCTTGCATACATAGTCAAATGATTT
>NW_012106697.1:999410-1001564 GCF_000951045.1 Mandrillus leucophaeus | reverse complement strand
CGTGAACCCGGGAGGCAGAGCTTGCAGTGAGCCGAGATCCCACCACTGCACTCCAGCCTGGACGACTGAGCGAGACTCCGTCTCAAAAAAAAAAAGGACATGAAAAGGGCCAAGTGTGGGTGGCTTATGCCTGTAATCCCAGCACTTTGGGAGGCTGAGGTGGGCGGATCACCCAAGGTCAGGAGTTTGAGACTAACCTGGCCAACATGGTGAAACCCTGTCTCTACTAAAAAAATACAAAAATTAGCTGGGTGCATGCCTTGAGTCTCAGATACTTGAGAGGCTGAGGTGGGAGGATCACTTGAACCAGGAGGTGGAGGTTGCAGTGAGCCAAGATCCTGCCAATACACTCCAGCCTGGGCAATAGAGCAAGGTTACATCTCGAAAACAGACACACACACACACACACACACACACACACACGAAAATATACTAAACACTCACTATGGAAATACAAAAGCTACGACCTCATACCCATTAAGATGGCTACTAACAACAAAAGAGAAAATATCAAGTGTTGCCAATGACGTGAAGAAATTGAAACACATGTGATCTGTTAGTAGGAATGGAAAATGGTATAGCCGCTATGGAAAACAGTATGGAGCTTTCTCAAAAAAATTAAAAGTAGATTTATCTTATGATCCAACAATGCAGCCAAAAGAATTGAGATAATGATGTTGAATAGAAATGTGTACACCCATGTTCATAGCAGCATTATTTACAATAACAGAAATGCAGAGGCAACCCAAATGTCCATTGATTAATAAATGGATGAGCAACTTGTATTATAAACATAAGAGAAAATGTTATTTAGCCTTAAAAAGGAAGGAACTTCTTACACATGCTATGACATGGATGAACCTTGAGGACATTATGCTAAATGAAATAAATCAGTCACAAAAAGACAAATCTTATATGATCCTACTTATATGAAATACTTAAATTAGTCAAAATCTATAGAGACAGAAAGTAGAAGGGAAGTTGCTGAGGATGGGGGGAGAGGGGAATGGTGAGTTATTGTTTAATGAGTGTTGAGTTTCAGCTTCACAAGATGAAAAGAGTTGTGGAGATGGATAGGAGTGAAGGATGCATAACATTATGAATGTATTCTATGTCAATGAACTGTACACTTTAAAATGATTAACATGGTAAGTTTTATGTTTCATATATTTTAACTCAAGAGAAAAAAATTGAAAAAAGAAGGAGAAGTAGTATCGTGAAGACAATTTTCATTTTTGATAAAGGTTTACTTCAAACAATTTGAGTTTGAGCCAAAGGTTGGATTAAAAAATATATTTGGGTCCACAGCTAAATAAGATTTTCAGTGTGTAGATTTAAAAATGTACAGAAACGCAATACCTTGTTATTATGATTTTCTATTCTTCTTCAATGCCCTGTAGCTTTTAGTTACTACAATTACAGTAGAGGAAAGGTAAATCAGGATGTGTGAAAATAGTGATGAACCCTGAATAGCCTGACTGGAAATCATGATTTTGATTGGTATTTTCTCTAGCCAATTTCTAGTATTTCTACTTTTCCTGAACTATGTATTAGTAAAAAACCAAATATTCTACAATATATATTCTTCATTGTATACGCTTTCTCTTTTGTTTTTATTGTCTTATATACAGTTACGACTATAATCTCCATACTATGATACTTAACTATATTTCTCTAGGTTTTAGCTTCCACTCAGAGAGTGGAATACCTTCCCAGCGGTGTGTCTGCCTTTTCCATGAGTCGCCTTTATCAACATATCTCAAAATGGACTCATATTTGCCTTCTAAGCAGCTTCTCCACAACTCTCATGATTTCTGTGCTCATACAACATTCTGTAGGTTTGAAATCCTTCAAATCGGAGTAAAAATTGGCATCCCACGGATTGCAGTAAAGCAGCAGACATGTTTTTTACTTGTTTGTTTAATATTTAGCCCTCAAGATATTAGCGAATATACTGTTAACAAACATAACATTAAAAGAAGACACCAGTACTGAATGAATGATCAAGGAGCAGCCTTGGAATACAGGCAGTGTCTCATCTAGCCCCTATAGCAACTGTGTGAATTCACAAAACCTCTCCATTCTAAAAGATGACCACACTCCTGTGCCTGAGGTCAACGTTTAGGTGGTTAGACTATGGGCTATATTTCAGCT
>NW_012106697.1:997097-998045 GCF_000951045.1 Mandrillus leucophaeus | reverse complement strand
TATACACCATGGAATACTATGCAGCCATAAAAAAGAATGAGTTCATGTCCTTTGAGGGGACATGGATGAAGCTGGAAACCATCATTCTCAGCAAACTATTGCAAGGACAGAAAACCAAACACTTCATGTTCTTACTCATAGGTGGGAACTGAACAATGAGAACACTTGGACACAGGGTGGGGAATATCACACACTGGGGTGTGTCATGGGGTGGGGGATGGGGGAGGGATAGCATTAGGAGAAATATCTAATGTAAGTGACGAGTTAATGGATGCAGCAAACCAACATGGCACATGTATACCTATGCATCAAACCTGCATATTGTGTACATGTACCCTAGAACTTAAAGATATAAAAAAATTATTTTGTATTGCCTCTGGATAACTACACCAAAATTGTTGATACAAACTTATTACCTTTCTATTTGGTAATCTTTAAAGGTCCTATACTGTTTATTTCCCTAGACGATTTACAGGCCTCCATAAAAGGTCCTCAAATGACAATTATTAGGTTGGTGCAAAAGTAATTGCAGTTCTTCTCATCATTTTTAATGGCAAAAAACTGCAGTTACTTTTGCACCAACTTGATCCAATCTCATTATTCAGGACTTTCCTACATGATTCCCATGGCCCAGGAAAATTAAGACACCTCTTACTTCCTGATAAACACATACACACCTGAATATCCTACAATATTTATCCTATTGAAATTGCATGTATGACCAGGAGCAGTGGCTCATGCCCATAATCTCAGCACTCTGGGAGGCCAAGGCAGATGGATCACTTGAACCCAGGTGGATGGCTTGAACCCATGGCAAAACCTTGTCTCTACAAAAAAAAAGTTAGATGGGTATGGCAGTGCAGGCCTGTAGTCCCAGCTATTTAGAAGGCTAATGTAAGAGAATTGCTTGTGCCCTGCAAGTCGAGGCTGCAGTGAGCTGACAGTATG
>NW_012106697.1:962765-996854 GCF_000951045.1 Mandrillus leucophaeus | reverse complement strand
TGAGCCACCGCGCCCGGCCGGAAGTTTTTTCTTATTCTAAATGGTTAAGGTATATTCCTGCAAACTACAATAAAACGTAGTTTGCATTTCACACAGGTTATCACATTTAACATACATTGTATTATATTTTAGATTATGTTAGCAATTAGAAGTTACAAAATGCTGTGTATTTTTCAATGTATTTGGCTTATTTTATACTAGTCAATTAAAAATTCATTGAGAACAACATTTTCTTTCTTTTTGAACTACATTCCATGATTGATGTGAAATTCTTATGTTGAGTCAACTGTTTTAGGTCATTGGTATGCAAATATAAAATAAAGTTTGTACTTTAGATTATTTTGAACTATACATGTCTGTCTTATGTTTTCTTAGATGATATCTATGTACATTTTTTTTTTCCCGTGACATAGCCTCATGAGGTCCTGACAACATGTGCCCTGAAAAAATGTGCGTTTTAAAACATTGTTTTATGGGCCAAGGTTGGTATATAATCCTACTGCTCTTGGTCTCTGGAAAACAAGTTTTATACTAATCAGCTTCATTGTCACATGATTGTAATTTCTTGCAGCTAAGGATCAAGTCTCATTTGTCTTTTTATCTTTAGCACTTAGCACGGTTCCTGATCCAAAGTAAAATATCAATGCATGATGTTCTATAAGTGAATAAATGAATGAATAAATCATATGAGAGAGGAATCTTTTTGATCTTTCTCTTTTCCCTCAAATAATAGACATGGATAAAATTAAGAGCTAATTTATTCCTGCGAAGATGGAAAGGAAAAATAGTTATATGTATACACATATACTTCCTTCATTACTCATAATTCTGAAAATCATATTGCTACATGGACATGTCATGTGTCATATTAAATAAACACGTTTAATTATTACTGGTTAGAATTCATAACCTTGATTCTGAGATGACAGATATCATCCCTGCTTCAGGCACTCTTAAGTTTTCAAAACGGAAGGAATTCTTGACAAAAAAGCGAGCCTAAGTTCAATCCAGACTACAGAACTGTTTTCCAGCACATGAGAAATAACCAGAGAGTGAGAAATGAGTTAAATAACCCTGCCAGGAAGCAAAAGCAAACCAAGTCCCTGTGAAAGTTTAGAGAATAACTGACCTGGTTGCTTCAACAAGTCAATGGCATGAGACAAAGAGGAGAGAGAGAAGGACTTCTCCAGATAAAACGCGATTTAATTAAGAAACACAAAACCAAATGCAATGTTTGGGCCTTACTGGGATGATGATGCAAAACAGACCAACTGTGAAAAGATGTTTTTAGAATAAAGGAAACCAAAATATTTCACCCCAAAATATACTTTTACAAATTCAAGATGGCTATTCAGAAGGACTGGAAATACAAGAATAGCTGAAAATCTGCCTTTCAGAGGAGAGATTTACATCTGTAGGGAAAATCCGATGCAGCCAGGCTTTCTCAAAAATCCTCTCTTATTCTGATCTAGGAAAGATTAACTGGGAATCTGAAACCTCAATAGTCTGAAAAAAATAATAATCCCATCTATTCTCTCTGAGGGGTGCTACCTGTGAGGTTTTATCTATGTATAACAAGACCACCTTCGCAGGTCAGATCTCCTCTTCTCTCCCTCCCATAACCTGCTGTGCCAAGATCCCAGCCCCTAGTCTTTCTGTAACCTCAAAATGGTATAACAGTATCTACCATGTGGCTGTGCCTTTGCTTTCTTAGGTGTTGTAAGACTCACATGCACATTAACAGATGTGTATGATTTTTCTCCTATTATTCTGCCTTTTGTCCATCGATTTTTCCAAAAAAGCTTCAGATGATGAAAGGGAAGTTTTCCCTTCACCCCTTCAAGGACAACTGAGAAAACTGTATATTAACTGTACATTAGAAACTACAAAGAATATATTATACATTTTGTTGTGTGGCTGAGTGCAGTGGCTCATGCCTGTAGTCTCAGCACTTTGGGAGGCCAAGGCAGGAGGACTGCTTGAGTCCTGGAGTTTGAAACCAGTGTGGGCAACATAGTGAGACCTTGTCTCTACATATAATAAAAAAAATAGCTCCACATGGTGGCACACACCTGTGGTCCCAGCTACCTGGGAGGCTGAGGTGGGAGGATTGCTTGAACCCCAGAGGTCGAGGCTACAGTGAGGTGTGACTGGGCCACCGCACTCCAGCCTGGACAACAAAGTGAGATCTTGGCTCAAAAAAAAAAAAATTAGTTAAGTGTAGTTATGCCCAAAAAATATGTTTTAGAGATTTACACTATTTGTGAAGAAGTAAATTGATAAAATGTCTAGGACTTGCTGTAAAATGCTTTCACAAAAAAAGAGGTAGGGGAAGGAGCAAATAACAAGCAAGTATGACAACATGGTAATGATGATTGGGTCTACATACTGCTCATTAATCTCTATGCATGTGACTGAGAGTTTTCATACTAAAATATATTTAACAGTACCCAGTACAAATCGAGATTTATATATATTTCAAATGAAGAAGATTAAGTGAGGATGTTATTAAATATGTTTGTAAAATAATGAATGCTTGGCATGAGCATTCACAGAAAGATATGTTAAAACAAACACACCGCAAACAGGTAGATGGTCAAGTGTTGAGATTTCTCCAATTGCCAAGCCTTCTCCCAAGGAGACTGATCCCTTTTCATTGTACTCTTAGACTTGGCGATATCCTATATTCAGGGGAGAAAACCAGAAATGTGACAGATTTGTCCTTCTGCTGTGGCTAAATTGAAAGACAGCAGCAAAGGAAAGAGAGAGAGGTGGCGGAGTTTACTAGCTGCAAAACGCATCAGAGAAAGAGATAGCCTTGCTGTGACTGAGATAAGGGAAGCTGTGAACAGCTAGAAAGTTAAGAACAAATTGTATGAGAGATTTTCTTATATCAAGCTGTTTTCAAAGCCGTCAATAAGCCTCAGGGGTGTCATATTATGAGGTGTCTATTCGGGGCCCGAAAAAAAGAGAATATTCTAATAATTTTAATATCTGTGACATTTTAGACCCTACCCTTTGCCAATCATTAAATTAAGCACTTTTATTTATCATTTTACTCAATCTTGCATCTCAGCAGGCAGATATCATTAGCACCATTTTATAGATGACAAAATTGAGGCTAACAAAGTTTAAGTCATTTGTTTAAGCTAGTTATAGGTCTGGTGACATTCAAACTCAGGTGTGTCTGGCCTCAACTTTTTACATATAACCTTGGAAATAAAATAATTATCATACTTTAGCTTCAAATTAAAATCAATAGTATGCTGACCTGAGTTTAGAATGCATTCATAATTTTTATTTGTTTTGTTTTGTTTTTTGATACAGGGTCTCACTCTGTTGCTTAGTGTAGTGGTGCAATCTCAGCTCGCTACAACCTTGTACAACCTTGACCTCCCTGCTAAAGAGATTCTCTCACCTCAGCCTCTCATATAGCTAGGACTACAGGCATGCATCACAATGCCCAGCTAATTTTTGTGTTTTTGTAGTGATGGGGGTCTCGCTATATTGCCCAGGCTAGAATAAAACTCCCAGGATCAAGCAAACCTCCCACCTCGGCCTCCCAAAGGGCTGGGATGAGAGGCGTGAGTCACTGTGCCTGGCCACATTCATGATTTTTAAAAAATCAAACATGCTCAACTAAGATGTTTCTCACTATGAGTCATTTTCAAGACCATGCTTAGTAAAAGTGAATGTACTTGTTGCATGGGTATTTCAGTACAATTTTATTTTGTTAAATGAAAAAGGCAATGATTAGGGAAACTCTTCCTCTCCCTTAGGTAACCACATTAATGTTTTAATCACAAAAACACAAATCATGAAACCAAGTGGTCTTTCTTCAACTGAGTCAATATATATTAAGTTTTTTTTTTTTTTTTTTTTTTTTTTTTGAGACGGAGTCTTGCTCTGTCGCCCAGGCTGGAGTGCAGTGGCCGGATCTCAGCTCACTGCAAGCTCTGCCTCCCGGGTTTACGCCATTCTCCTGCCTCGGCCTCCCGAGTAGCTGGGACTACAGGCGCCCGCCACCTCGCCCGGCTAGTTTTTTTGTATTTTTTAGTAGAGACAGGGTTTCACCGTGTTCGCCAGGATGGTCTCAATCTCCTGACCTCGTGATCCGCCCGCCTCAGCCTCCCAAAGTGCTGGGATTATAGGCTTGAGCCACCGTGCCCGGCCATATTAAGTTTTATATTCAAGTATTCAAAAGAGGCATCAGAATATTAAGAGTCAAACTGAAAATCAAAGTGAAAAAGGGAAATAATGGCAAGTGTTGCTACTAATCTAGGGCAGCAGTGATGTGATCTCAACAGTGGATGTCTCACTCATAGCCTGGTACCAACCCCAGTAAGTTAAACCTGCAGCTGTTAAGAGACCACTGCCTAATGCAGCTGCGAAGGGCTCTGCTCAATCAATTCCACAAAGCCTCCTTCTCCAGGTAAGAAGAGGTTGGCTTTACTGAACCATTTTGTTGTCATTTAGATAGTCATTAGGGTCAACAACAATTGCCATTAAAGAGAGTAATGGCTGTATTGTTAAATGAAGATTAGGAACTGCAATTCCAGAGGGGCTCTCTGGCAGAAACCCTTTTGTAGAACTTCAGTAGAGTCCTGCTAAGGATCTGTGGTGCTGGCCTTACGAGTGTGACTGCTTATCTATTTTCAGTAAGTCTTGATGACTCTGTGGAAGGAAAATAAATCTTGGGACCCCAAAATCATTAAGCCAAAGGGAAAAGTCAAGTTGGGAACTGCATCAGGAAAACCTGCCTCCCATTTTATTCTGTTGAATTTCACCCTGGCAATATAAATTGACAGCTTATTTTCAAAGGTGCAGGACAAAGGGCAGAACTCAAAGTCATCCCTTGGCTCACCTGAGACAAATGCATGTCTGATTGCATGCTTTGCCCTACTGTTTATATTAGTTTATGTAAAAATGCAGATTCCCGATCTGGACAAAGGCATAAGTGACTATTCCTCTAGCCCTCTCTCATATGTAAATTGTGTATTCGGCGAAAGGTTGATGAAAGACTCAAAAGAATGCAACCATTTATCTCCCATCTACCCACACCTTGGAAAAATTATTCCTCTTTCCCCAATATCTGCCCTTTAACCTTTAAATTTTGGAGCCTCAAAATCATCTTTGGAGAAAAGTGCAGACCTGTCTCCCTGGTGCGTGCATTTAATGTTGGCAAAAGAAGCTTCTGCATTGATTGAGACCTGTCCCAGATACATTTTTGGTTTGCAGATGCATAGTTAACTGCAAGGTACTCTTAAATGTGTATGTCCTCTCAAGTCAGCCTGCAAGATCCTGCCTCCAAATGGATTATCTGGCCATTTTCTCACTTCCTACTGTAGTGACTGTGGCAGACTATTGCTTGAAGTAAATATGAGGTTCTAAAGTGTGGGTTCTTTATAATGTGGTAGGACAGCCCATTACATAAAGTTCATAACTTTTTTCTGGGTCTTCAATTTAGGAAAGGTATCTGAAGTTTTTATATTTTATTTTATTTTAAAAAATTATTGTGGAAATGTCCAGGCTAGTCTTGAACTCCTGGCTTCGAGCAACCCTCTCACCTTGGCCTCCCAAAGTGCTGAGACTACAGACATGAACCACTGTGCCAGGCCAGGTATCTGAAATCTTAAAAGAAGAATTGACTTAATTCAGGAAAAGAAGTGTTGTGGTGACATACAACTAAAGATGATTTTTCTCCGTAAGGCAATTAAATGCCTTTCCAGTAGACAGTGGGGGAAAACAATGAAGTTTTCAAATTTTCTTTTTTTCAAAATGGACCCTCCATCATCACCACTCTAGCAATCTGAGCACAGGCCACACATCTTGGAGACTAGATCTATTTACCGGGTCTGCCCTTTAGAATGGCCACAATCTACCCACCGTAGCTTCTGTAGAAACAGTTGAATATCATAACCAAGCACTTTCCCTGGCCTATGCACACATGCTTTCCCAGCCTTAAAATAATCCATTTCTGATTCTCAGTTAGACAAATGAGAAATACAGTATTTTTCATTTTAGATATGATCATGCACTGTATTACCACTATTGCTCAAAGAAGACAGTCCATCTCTGTTGATTGCACAACACTTTTCAAAATGCTCACTCATATTTCATCCTTATTAAAAGGCTTGAAGGTAGAGAAGGGAAGCTGACCTTCCTTCATTTATGATGGAAAACTGATACAGAACAACTACGTTATCTCAAAGCTTAATAATAATTCTGATAAACACCTTCATTGTGCACTTACTATGTGTTTTATGCACAATGACTCATCTTTTCATTGCTAAGGAATAATTAGCTAGAAATTATCTTCAGGTTTAAAATTAGAAGTTTAGGCAATAATTTGCCAGTATGTAGGTGCACCAGAAAATACTGGTCAAAAGCTGAAGTTCTGGGACCTATGACTGCTTCCCCACATACTACTGGGGCAACTCAGGGTAGCTGTTTAGTATCTCTGTGTCTCGGTTTCCTCATGTATATGGGAAATAACTACAGTCACACTTCATAGGTTAAAATAGAAAATTACATATACTTAGCATAGTACCTGATGTATGGTAGTTGCTCAGTATTAGCAGATATTCTCAATAATATTATTTATTTCCTTGAGACTCAGCTATGTCTTAGACCAGAGAGGTAGACTTGAAATTCTCAGGATATCTGAACTTAGAAATAGATTATATCTTTCAACATTTACACATCTTTGAATCCTTAGTAATCTGAACCTCTAAACAAATAGATTAGAAAAGAGAAAAAATCTTACTGACCTTCTTTAAATTATTATATAGAATTGTATATATTAATAACTAAAATTACTTCGCAAATAAATTAGCACACATTATTCCATTTAGATCAATTTAATTCACTAGCAACAGTGAAATGACTCATGCAGGTGCTCATTTATTTATTTATTTATTCCAAACTTTATGTAAATTAATAGACAACTATCTTCTGGGCCCTCACGTAGGCAGTCAGGGAACATGAAAAGGAGTAAGACTTTGCTCACAACTTAATGGAATCGAGAGGCAAACACAAATGACTGCTTTCCAAACCACCCGGGAAGTGCAATGAGAAATATACAGGGAATGTGACAGGAGTAACCCACCTGGGAAGATGACAGAAGGTTTCCTCGAGGAAGTGGTAAATGAATCAAATGGGAGTTAGAGAGTTGAGGAGGGTGAGGGTAATCCTGTAAATACAGAAGCAGACTGCAATAAGACACTGAGATGAGCGACACCATGGCTGGTGCTGAGAACTCCAAGAAATTGATAGAGTGAAAAATGTGGGACCAAAGGAACAAGAGATTAGTCTGGGGAAGCAAGTGGGGTCAGGTTACACAGGGTTTGCTCTGTTATGCTAGAGGACATGGCTTGCTTTTTATTACAGTGACAACAGGTGGCCATTCAAAGTTTACCAACAGTGAGTGACAGGATGAGGCTTGTTCTTTGTACAGATTATTTTCACAGGTGTAAATGTGAAGCTCTAGAGTGTTGGTATGTGAGAGGGTGCAGGAGGCAGAGAGAAGACGGAGTTATTGTACCAGTCAGATGAAAGTTTTAGACTAAATTGCAGAATCTTGGCAGGAATTGTGAGGCAGAAATAACACAATGAAGTAACAGTAAACCACCCAAAGACGAGAATAATTCAGACAAAAATATGCCTTGTTAATGAAGTACTCATTCAAGGAATCCATCGCTACTAAAACAATAGAGCCTGGCTCACAACCCAGATCTGATGTAAAAGCGCCATAATCAGCCGGTGACCTCTGAAGCTACTCCAGTGTCAGCCAGCACAACGTAGTGCTCAGCCTGGAGACTAGGGGTCTCCTGAAGAGTTTCTTAACCTCAACACTGTTGATATTTTGACCAGAGAATTTTTTATTGTGGAAGACTTCCCTGTACATTGTAGAATGTTTAGCAGTAGCCCAGGTCTCTACCCACTGGAGGCGAGTATCCTCCCAGTTTTGATCAATCAGTAATGTCTTTAGGCATTGCCAAATATTCCCTGGAGAACAAAATAGCCCTTGGTTGAGAACATCTGGTCTAATTCATCTTGAAAAGTGCTAGAATATTCTAGCTGCCCCAGTGCGTGGGATCTGGTAAAGCGTGTGTGTGTGTGTGTGTGTGTGTGTGTGTGTGTGTGTAGGCACTAGGGAGCAGTGAGGGTAACACTAGATCACTACTGTTTCATAAAGAACCCATTCCAGTGTTGTAAGTGTCTGCAGTCATTTTAACTCCTCTCCATCAGATAAGTTTATTTATAACTGAACAAGTCACGTTAAAACAACAACAACGACAATCTTCTGATTTATATTCGATGCCTCTCTTTTTATAATCAAAGATATTATGTCCCGGAAATAAAATAGTGCATGGTTTGCTAGTATCGACATACTTAGAAAATGGATTTAAAAGTTCTACATGATGACAAATTACAAATTGCTAGATTGTCTACATGCTATCTAACTTATTAAAGTAGCATCTCTGAATCCAGAGCTTTTCTGTAGCAGAATTGTATATAATGGTGCGGTTTTCTGATATTTCTATTAATGTTACTACAACTAAGCAGTGCATGTCCTAGAAAATTCCCTGGAGAGAATTTTGAGTTGCTCTTAACTGACCTTCTGACACTGGAGCTCTGCTGCTGGGCTCCCGTGGTTTTAGCCATGGTAACTCTGATCGATGCATTCAGCAGTGAGCTTGATTACTAAATTCCCCGGAGATTGCACTAAAACTCCTAGAAAATTGCCTCAAATCCCATATACCAGTAGCAAGATATGATTATTAAGTAAGTTCACAGAGCCTCAAGCAGGATTAATAGCTTTATCATATTCAGGATATCAAAAAAGAGGTTTTACATCAATTTCTGCATTTGTCAGTGCATATATAGAATATTATGGTGGCTTCAGGTGCCATGCTTTAAGAAAAAATTTGAGCATGTCCAGAGGAGAACCACCAGGATAGTTAGTGTCCTACAGGTATGCTTGGGACGTATCCCATTTTGATGGTTAATATTGACATACTGAATGCTTGGAAATCCTATTTATTAATAAAGCGAATTTATGATAGCCAAGAATATTGTCATATGTCTCCTCAAAATATAGTTGGTAAAATTCCATCCATGCAAAGAAAATATAATCTGATGCAAAAAAATAGCAGAGTAGCACACAATTTAAATACAGTAGATAGTATATACTAACGATAGAAAATAGTTTATATATCAGCAGTATGAACATTTTTGTGTTGTTTTGTTTTTTATAGAGAAGAGTTCTTGCCATGTTGCCTAGACTGGTCTTGAACTCCTGGCCTCAAGTGTTTCTCCCATCCCAACCTCCAAAAGTGCTGGAATTACAGGCATAAGCCACCACCCAGCCAATTTTCAGTGTTTCTAAATCAGTTTACTCATATATCTCATGCCTCCCCTTAAACATGCTTGCTACTGATTGTTCGTTTCACTAAAAGCTCACCTGATTACTGTTGTTAACAATACTGAACACCAGCTGAGAACAACTATGCTACGTAAATAGCAAAAAAGCTGATGCAAGCCCTTTCCCATGGGGCAGGCTAAATTCTGAACCTGGATAAAAATCACGTAATGCAACAGAAAAGTCTATACAAGGCCTGAAGAAAATAAACATCACAACGCAGGTTTGGCTTTTTCTAAATTTAATTTAAATTTAACATTTAGGAATGCATGGCAGCTATGTAGTGTATATATATTTCAGCATTGTCTTACAGGAAAATGTTTTATTGGTTTGTTTGTAATGATAGTAATAAAAACCTTTCCTAGTTGAATTGCAAAGTTATCCAAACTCAACATTGTATATGAGTATTTTATGTGGAGCACACATTTGTTCAAAAAATGTATAAGCCTAAGCAAGGCTGTATATGTGTGGAAATAGATTACATTCATACAGGAAAAGTGTTACTTCAATTTTATATTTTCCAGATGATTCACACCAAACATGTTTATCTCACTGACATGTCTCCTTGTACCATGGTTTTTAATTTGTCTTCCTTAGACATATGTAATTTGATATTTAAAGTACAGTTTTATAGCAGGATAATTTTCTCTCACTGATAGAAAAAATATCTACAGGAAGATCTTAAATATTCTCTCCATTCTTTCGAATTTAAAACTATTTAAAATCTACTTGAGTATGTTGAAAGAAAAGCCACTTTAAATTATAAATCTGACTTGATTATCTCAAAGATATTTATTTAATATAAATGCAAGCCAGAGGAAAATTAAAAAAATATCAAAATATTATATTATCAACATGCAATTTGCAATAGTGTTTCTTTATTAAAATCACCAATTATTATTTCACATAAAATTTAATTGAGGTCATTACCCTTCTGGCAAGTTATTTCTAAAATTCTTTCTTATAAGATTTGTTATTGCAGTATTTTCCACATCAATGCTTCTTTCATATGTATATGCCTTTTATATCTATTTATAAAGATAATAGGCATCACCCCAATTTGATTGAATTAATAATCAAGTTATATATATTTAAATGCCTACAGAGAAAATATGGCCCTTTTCTTTCCTTGCTGAATGAAGCTGAAAACATAGGAAGGCTCTTGCATATCCAGTGAACCATCAGTGAATCCCAACAAGCCGAAATATCCATGCATTCTGAACAAACGAAACGAGCATTCTAATCACGTTTTCAGAGAAACATCTCAGAGTACGTGAAACGTTAACATGCCATGTCTTATGCATCGTTACTCACTTATATACAAATACAAACCTTATACTCATTTAGAGACAAGTTCAGTCCTTGCCAAAGATCACTTGCCCGTATGAAACTCCCTGGTTTTACTGGCCTTGATCATGCTGATTAAGAAATTTAAGAGAAGCTAGTAGTTTACATGGTTCATCATGAAAATTGCATCACGTGTTGGGATTGTACAGCCATTTGAATTGGCAACAGTGTGACTATTATGACTATCTGGAGGTCAGTTACCAACTTCCTTCCTTTCTTTCTTTTTTCCTCTCTATAAACATGGATTATTTTTATGCCAGTAACTGCACTCTTTACTGAGGATTAAACAATTGCTACATCATAGTTCCCACCTGGTAAGAGCTAAAATCCCATTAATGAAAGGTGTCACATCAACAAGCAGTTATATTCATGTGATTAACGTTATATGAGAGATAAAAGCAGGTAGAAAAGGGCAAGGACTACCAATGGATATGGTCTAAAAAGTGGAAATGCAGATTAAGATAAATATCAGTATTAAATACAGATAACTGGGGAAAAAAGAGATATTTAATTGACAAATATATTTTTCTTTTCACCTAAGAGATTTGCTTTCATAAAGTTGACTGCAATGTGAAGTTATGTAAAAGGAATTCTATTTTCTCACTAACATCTATTTTAAAATGGCAAATTTTATACTGCAATAGGACCCCTGTCTCTTAAATGAGAAAGTCAATGCACTCCAAGAAATAAGACATTATTAGTCTGTGCATACTAAGTTCTATAATTGGTGGTGTTTTGTGGCATCTTCAAGAAATTTTCAAAAATGTCTTAATTCTGGACTCTTTTCCTGTAACTTAATGTCCTATTTCTTCTATCTTTCATTTCTATTCACCTTGTTCGACACCTGTATCCACAGGAGAACTGCTCACACTGTGCCTGACTCACAGAAAACATGCAATAAATGTTACTTATTCTTATTATTACTATTATCATGTTTATGTCTAAAAAAATTGAGACTCAATTTCACCTGCTATCAGTAGATAGACATTTCTAACAAAAGTTCTATAAACTGAAAGCTAATCTTGATCATAAACATCTATTCTATTTTATTGGGCTTATAGATAAGAAAATGTAGGCACAGAATTAGTTACTAAAGTGACCAGACCAAGGTGAAACAGCTAACTGTTGTATTATAATACAGTTATCTCAAGAAGTGTAACACAGAATAGAAAGTATAAGCTTTGGAGTAATAAACGAATGTGTTTAAAACCCAGATCAAATGCTTCCAAATTTTAAAAACTTAACTACATTTAAGCTTCAATTCTCTTGTCTTTGAAATATTTAGAATTAGAGATTAGTAGGAATTTATAGGTAAAATATTTACCACAATAAATTATACATAGTCTGTATTCAATTATACTTTGTTTTCCTCTTATTAGTTAATAATGTTACTCTTCTTTATGATCTTTGTTAGCCTGAATATTCTAGAATTTAAAGTTTAAAATTCTGAATAAGATGCTGTAGATCACTCATCCAGGTATATGAATTTTAAATGTTATTATAAATAAAATATGCCCTATTTACATAGTTTCAGGATCCTAAGAATTGAGCATTCAGAGAACTGAAAAGGTATGGCGATATACATAATAGTGTAATGCTTGAATATGCAAAGCTGTAATATGTAAAATTTACATATGATAACTTCTTAAAGTTTGTGTCAATATATTTTGATTCTTAACTTTTAACTATTAATATAAATAATTGCTCTACTTTGTGCTGTTGAGTAACCCCATTTGCTGATCGATTTTTATCTCATATACAAATCTCATTGATTCTTGGTAGTTGACTCAAAAAAAATTTGTTAAGAAGGACTTTGAAGTGAAGTTGGGGCAAAGTGTAAAAGAAAGTCGCGTTCACTTGCTGGGTGCAAGAGAGAGAGTATTGATGTAAGTTTTATGATTTGCCCTTTTTAGCTAATAAAAATATTGCAATAATATATTTATTACAATCTATTTTCTGTCCATTAATCAAATATTATTGTCCGAAGTCATATTTGTAGCCATTTGTCCAGGTAATTATTTTTGAAGTGATAAAAAAAAAATCATTCAATCCAGACTTTTATCTGAAATTATAAGGCGTGGTGGAAGGGAATTTATATGTATTGAGTGTCTATTATATGTAGATTCTTACTTATATACTATTTAATTTATTCCTCAATAAATACAATTAAGGAAGTATTATTTTACCCTTTACATAAGGGAGAACAGGTTCTGACATACTAATTTCCCCCAGAGTTTTGATAACTAAGTGGAAGAAGCAGAATTCAAACTCAATTTGTCTGACCAGAAGCTGGAGCCTTTTCCACTATGTATCTTTCTGCAGCTTGTGAATAGGTATTAAAATATTTGCCATATATTAAGCACTGACATAGATGAAATGAAAGTTCTGCAATGGGTTTCTTCAGTAACGAATACATTCATTAACTCAATACATAGTCACAGTATTCATCTTTGCCCTGACTTCCTAACTAGTGTATCTCAGTGACTAATTGAGATCTTGGTGTGCCATGTCCAAAACTCAACTCCTGCTGCCTACCTCCCCGAAACCTCCAGCTACTTCTCTAGTCTTTCCTGCCTCAATAAATGGAAATTCCACCCTTCCAGTTGTTCAGGTCAAACAATTGGATTCATAATTAAGTTCTCTCTTTCACTCATATCTCAGCCAGAAAATACAATCAGAGGGTACAGTGGCACAATCACAGTTCATGGAACTCCTGGGCTCAAGAGATTCTCCTGCCTCAGCCTATGCAGTAGCTGGAATAACAGGCATCAGGCACTGCACCTGGCCCAGATAATCTTTTTAGTTATTCTGCCAAAATATATTCTAGATCCTTCATGTTGTTCCTCCTTCACCACTACAATCCTGATCTAGGCCACCACCACCTTTGGTTTGGTTCACCCTAGTGGATTCCTACAGCTTCTTGCTCCACTTCCTTTACAAGAATAGGCTCTCCAACAGTCTATGCTCAATCCAGCAGTCGGAAAGCGTATTATAAGGGATGGGCATGGTGGCCTGTGATCCTAGCACTTTGGGAGACCAAAAAGGGAGGATTACTTGCGGTCAAGAGTTCAACCTAAGCCTGGGCAACAGAGTGAGATCCCATCTCTCAAAGAAATGCAACAAAAACAATTAGCCAGGTGGATAATTTGTAGTAGCTAGATCCTGTAATCCCAGCTACTTGGGAAGCTGAGTTGGGGGACTCACATGAGCCCCGGAGTCTGAGGTTATGATGACTCATGATCACACCATCACACTTCAGCCTGGGCAAAAGCACAAGATCCTGTCTCAAAAAATGAAAGTATAATAAAAGTACTATAAAAATCAAGTCAGGTCATTTTCTTTTACATGCATTTCCTAGACTCTCTAGTGACTTCCCATTTCAGTCAGACTTAAAGTCCTCACCACTGCTTACAAATTTACAAGTGTTTGGTTCTTGACTAAGTCTCCAACCTTATGTCCTTAGTCTGTGCCCTCATTTATCCCACTCCAACCACACTAGGTACAGTTTTTGAGGCACTTCAAACTTGCGAGGTATTACGGCCATTGATCTTTCTGTCTGGAATGCATTTCCCTCTGGTGTCTGCGTGACACTTCCACCTGTTTCATGCTTGTGCTCAAGCACCACCATTTCAGAAAGCCCTGCTTGAGCTTCCTTCCTCACCTCGCCTTAGTTTCTACACAGCACTTATCTGAAAAATACACTGTTGATCCTTATTATTCACAGATTCCATATATCAAGTTTGCCTACTTGCTAGATTTTATTTGTAATCCCCGAATCAATACTTGTGGTGCTTTTGCAGTCCTTCACGGATATGTGCAGAGCGGCAAAAATTTGTGTCACTCAACACGCATGTTCCCAGCTGAGGTTGAACGAGGTGATGTTCGGCCTTTTTGTCTTGGCTCCCAAGTGTCCTTTTTGTGGTCTTGACAGCGCCATGGTTTTCACATTTGGGAATCTTTTTTGGTGACTTTGCCGTTTAAAATTGCCCCCAAACATAGTGCGGAACTGCTATCTAGTGATCCTAAACCCCAGAAGGCTGTGACCTCCCTTGAGGAGAAAATCTGTGTGTTGAGTTTTTTCAGAGATGAGTTATAGTGCTGTTAGCTATGGGTTCAATGTTAATAAGTCAACAATATATATTAAATATGATATCTTTAAACAGAAACATATATAAACAAGATTTATATTGAGAGGTTGACAAAAATATAACTAGAGGCTCACAGGAAATTAAACCTGTATTTACCTTAGGAGCAATAGTTCAATAGTTGCTAATTTAGTGTTTGCAGCAACTTTGTAGCACTTAGCAACCACAAATAATGAGAATTGACTGTAATTTTGTTTACCATGTATTGTTTTATTTTGTACTATGTACTGTAATTTTGTTTTACTATGTAATTTTGTTTACTATGCATTATAACTATGTTATAATACATAGACATCACAATAGCTTACACTAACATTAAATTACATACATTATATATACATCTAGCTTACACTAGAATGTAAGCCCTATGTTTTGTTCATTGCTATATTCCCAATTTTAAGAAATAATAGGAGTTCAATGAATATTTGGTTCATACATAAATGAATGTGTGAAGCAATTATTTTGAATGATGAATTAATAAGTAATGCATTATTAAATGTGAATAAGTAAAATGTCTAAATGTAAAAATAAATACAACATGAATAATGAATGAATAAATAAACCAATTATGGACTATGCACCACTCCAATATTAATGCTGGAATCATAGGATTAAAAGATGAGATATGAGCTTTGGTCTTGAGACTTTCCTAATTAAGATAGCTAAACTGTTTGAGAAAACAAGTCACTCTTCTCTTTCCAATCTAGCAGGTGAATTTCATACCATTTAAAAGACTGCATGTTGATTCTATCTGTGAATGTACCTAAGACAATAGACAGGTTTTCTTTAACATCTGCGTTTAGTAGTAGAACATGAAGTTTAATTTAGAATGTTTAACCATTTTCCTTATTACCCATTACTGTTACAAACGTGGTAAGGTGTAAGACTACTTGGTCTATATCACATTGATGCTTATTAGCTGTGTGATTTTAAGACCTAACTTCTTTGTATTTCAGTTTTCTTATCTGTTAAATGGGGAAAACAATAGCATATCACTTACAATATTCAGTTAATATCTATAAACCACTTAAAATAACTGTCACGTATTAATGACGAGAATTCTTTCTAAAAGAAAAAAGCTATCCATTTCTGAAATTTAAGGTAAGGAAAAAGATAAATGGAAGTACATATTAAATAGAAGATATATGGAACTACAGTTAATTTCCTAGAATATTTCAGGACAGCCCACATATAGATTTTGTTACATGGGTTTTCTTTTTTTGGTATTTAATTTAGAATAAGTTTTATTAGAACTTCGTAATTTTGTATCAACACATGCAAATGTGCTCAGATGTTCCATTTCAGTAGTTACATTATTATATGTAAATTGAGAATGATTACTATGAATATCCATTTACTTTCAAAACCTATCAGCATGAATTTTACATTTTTAAGCAAAAATGAATTATGCTAATAGATTAACTCTTGAGGTACCATCCATTCCTGTAATTTTCCTTTCAAATATATTTAACGTTATCACAATAAGGAGTTCTTAGCAGCTTAAATGTGTTTCTGTTTTGTTTTGTTCTTGTTACACTTCAGTAGAAGGAAGACACTGGGAGTCTCTAGACCTCCTTTATCCCCTGTGCAGTGAAAGGCACACTGCCTTAGCTTGAGCTGCGTGATAGTGGAAAAACTTTAACATTTTCCTCTGCTCTCACACCACAGCAATCAACACAGAAGACTTTGTGACCAAATATGTGAGGGGTTTTCCCCACACCCCGGGCAGCAGACACCAGCCGGGCATCCTCCAATTCATTTCAATTCAATTCTGATGATGTCTACTTGGAGATAGCTTCAGATCCCACCAGTTGAGGGCTCAGTCTCCAAGCCTGCCCCTTCCTTCCCACCAGCCGCCAGTGCAGACTTTGAGAACTTCTGACCCACTGGCTTCAAGTTGGGGTCTCCACAACCCCTTCTTTGGGTGCAGTTAATCTTGCTAGGGCGACTCACAGAACTCGGGGAGACACTACACTTGCTGGTGTATTGCAAATGTTATTTTGAAGGATATACCTAAACAGCCAGATGAAGAGATACACAGGTCTGGAGTGGTCTGGAGCACAGGAGCTTCTGTCCCTGTGAAGTTACGGTTCACCACCCTCCTGACGTGTGGATGTGTTCCTGTTCACCTTCTTATCAGCCTCCGCATATTCAGCTATCTGGAAGCTCTTTAAATCCAGTCCTTTGGGGTTTTACATAGTTCTTTATGACTGATTAAATCATTGCCCACTGGTGATCAACTTAATCCTCAACTCCTTTCCGCTACCCGGAGGTTGGGAATGAGACTAAAAGCCCCAACCCTCTAATCCTGCCTTTGTTTTTGGGGTGACCAGCTCCATCCTGAAGCTACCTAGGGGCTGCCAGCCACAGTCAACTCATTAGCACGCAAAAACCATCACTTTGAAGATTCCAGAGATCTTAGGTGTTGTATGCCAGGAAACGGGAATTAAGAAAAAACACATATTTCACAATATCGCACATCACTATAACAAAATACCACAGACTGTGTGGCTTAAACAAAAACGATTTATTTCCCACAGTTCTGGCTGCTGGAAAGTTCAGGATCAAGGTGCTTGCAGATTCAGTAACTGGTGAGAGCCTACTATCTCATTTGCAGATGGCCACCTTCTTGTTGCATCTCCTTACATGGTGGAGAGAGGGAGCATCTCCGAGTGACGACTCTTCTCCTTCTCCTTCTCCTTCTTCTTCTCCTTCTTCTTCTCCTTCTTCTTTTTTTTTTTTTTTTTTTGTTTTTGTTTTTGAGATGGAGTCTCATTCTGGGCCTAGGCTGGAGTGCAGTGGCGTGATCTCGGCTTGGCTCACTGCAACCTCCTCCTCCTGGGTTCAAGTTATTCTTGTGCCTCAGTCTCCTGAGTACCTGGGATTACAGGCACATGCCACCACACCCAGTTAATTTTTGTATTTAGTAGAGACAGGATTTTGTCACATTGCTCAGGCTGGTCTCAAACTCCTGACCTCAAGTGATCCACCTGCCTCGGTCTCCCAAAGTGCCAGGACCACAGGCATGAGCCACTTTGTCCAGCCCCGAGTGTCTTTTCTTACGAGAGCGCTAATACAATTTATGAGGTCTCCACCACCCTTATAACCTAATCACCTCCCAAAGGCCACACCTTCAATACTATCACATTGGGAATTAGAACTCCTACACAAGCGTTTGGGGAAAACATAAGCATTCAGTGTATAGCATATGCTTTGATGATGTAAGTTAGATTTCTATGATGTTTCCTAAAAATCCTCTCATTCACCAGCCTTTCTTACACGATACAGTTTCATAACTGAGGGTTTTTACAGACTTCTGATTATTTCTTTCCATTTTTCTCCCATAAAAATTTCCTCTGTTAAAAACTATTTACTTAACAAAATCCATTATAGCATTTGTTTAAGCCTCCTTTCCTGTCTATTTCAGTAATGTTTGCAGATAATAAAAAGAAACCATGTTCTAATTGTTGGGGGCAAGAGTCTCAACACTTACTTCCAAATGATATTATTTATGAAAACTGCACATATTGAAGTAAAATCAATCTGGCATATATGGTAAAAACTCTCTCTTGAGGTTGACTACAGTCAATAATAATTGTACATTTTAACATAATTTACAGAGTGTCGTTGGATTGTTTGTAACTCAAAGGATAAATGCTTGAGGGGATGGATACCCCATTATCCACTATGTGCTTATTTTGTATTGCATGTCTGTATCAAAACAATTCATGTACCCTATTAACATATACACCTACTATGCACCCACAAAATATTTAAAAATAAAATTATTGGGGAGAAAACTCTCTATTTATTCTACAAAATTGAAGGCATAGCTTCACATTTCTACTGACAATAGATTTCCAATATTCTAACTTTGCCCACTATAATTTTTCTTCTTCCTAATACCCTTTTTTTTGGTTTGTTTTTCTGTGTGTGTGTGTGTGTGTGTGTGTGTGTGTGTGTATGTATGTGCGTGTGTGTTTGATGGAGGAAGGCAGTAGTGGTAATGGTAGTATAGCGATTATTCTAATTTGAGGTCTTCTTTCTCTATTCATGGTACCAGATTTTTAAAGTGTATGTTAGGTAGAACTTGCTTGTAAAGCTGTTTGGAGTCAGTGCCATTTTTGAAGATATGAGAGCAGCTATTTTCAACACAGATTCAATTAATTTAACAACTATTGTTCTATTTAGGTTTCTGCTATTTATAAATCTTTTTTTGGCAACATATATTTTTTTCTAAAATACAGACAATTTCAATGATGACTCAACTTTATTGCCATAACATAGTTTTGGTATTTTTATTTAATTTCTAATTAATTGCTGCACTTCTATTCCTCACATTGTTTATGTGAGCTTTGTATTTTACTTTCCCACCACCTCTTGACCAGATTTGCTAGGAAGTTTCTATCTTATTCTTATTTTCAAGGCATCATGTTTTTATAACCATTCCATTAATTTCTGCTCTATTTTTTTTGTTTTCTTTTACTTTATTGAGTACATCTCAGTGTTTTATACCTACCTTTTTGAGTTCAATGCCCTAGCTCTCAACCTGGCTTATAGCAATATGTAACATATTTCCACACATATAATAATAGTCTTTCATTCACAAGTATTTAAATATTTCCATTATGTATTTTTTCCTTAATACTTTAATACTGAAAAGCATGCTTTTGAATTCCCCAGTATATGTTTCTTTTGATAGTTTTTTAATGATTTCTAATTCTGTTGGATTGTAATAGGAGAACCGGGTTTATAGATGATCACTTTCCTATGGTCTAGCATGTGTTCAGTTTTCTTTTAATCCATATGTGATTGAAAAGAGTATATTTACCTAATTCTGGGAGTGTGAGTGAAAGGTTGGGTAATGTTATTTAGAATAAGCTAGCTCATTGTATTATTTAACACTTCTGTTATTACCCTTTCCTTTATCTCTTTAATACATCAGTTTCTGAAAGAGAGATGGTAAAATTTCCCACCATGATTACAGATTTTTAAATTTCACTTTGCAAGTCTGTCCAATTTTCCTTTAAGTAAATCAATATACATATGATATTAAATGTATGCATGTTAACGATTGTCATAATTTTTGAGTCACTATTCTTATTAACTATAGACTTATTTTCCTTAATGTTTTTGTCTTAAATAAAATGTGTTAAATATTAAAACAACTGAACCAGATTTTTTTAGATTAGTAAATTTTTGGCATTTTCTTACTTATGAACTTTGAGTAATATATGTTTTTAGGAGTGACTTTTGTAAACAGGATTTGACTGAATTTTAATTTTCAAATGAATATTGATATGGTTTGCCTCTGTGTTTCCATCCAAATCTCATCTTGTAGTTCTCATAATTCCCACATGTTCTGGGAGGGACTCGGTGGGGTGGGAGATAATTGAATCATGTGGGTGGGTCTTTCCCATGCTGTTCTTGTGATAGTGAGTAAGACTCATGAGATCTGTTGGTTTTAAAAACGGGAGTTTCCCTGAATGAGCTCTCACTCTGCCCACCGCCATCCATGTAAGATGTGACTTGCTCCTCCTTGCCTTCTGCCATGATTGAGAGTCCTCCCTAGCCTAAAGGAACTATAAGTCCATTAAACCTCTTTCTTTTCTAAATTGCCCAGTCTCAGATATGTCTTTATCAGCAGCATGAAAATGGACTAACACAGTAAATTGGTAGCAATAGAGTAGAGCATTGCTGAAAAGATATCTGAAAATATGGAAGCAATTTTGGAACCGGGTAACAGGCAGAGGTTGGAACAGTTCGGAGGGCTCAGAAGAAGACAAGAAAATGTGAAAAAGTTTGGAACTTCCTAGAGACTTGTTGAATAGCTTTAACAAAAATGCTGAGAGTGATATAAACAATAAGGTCCAGGCTGAAGTGATCTCAGATAGAAATGAGGAACTTGTTTGGAACTGGAGGAAAGGTGACTCCTGTTATGTTTTAGCAGAAAGACTAGTAGCATTTTGCCCCTGCCCTAGAGATTTGTGACATTTTGAATTTGAGAGAGATGATTATCTGGTGGAAGAAATTCCTAAGCAGCAATGCATTCAAAAGGCATTCAGTTTTACAAGAGAAGTAGAGCATAAAAGTTTGGAAAATTTGAGCCTGACAATGCGATAGAAAGGAAATCTCCTTTGGGAGGCTGAGGCAGGCAGATTGCCTGAGCTCAGGAGTTCAAGACCAGCCTGGGAAACACAGTGAAACCCTGTCTCTACTATAATACAAAATATTAGCCGGGAGGGGTGGTGTGCACCTGTAATCCCAGCTACTCAGGAGGTTGAGGTAGGAATATTGCTTGAACCTGGGAGGAGGAGGTTGCAGTGAGCCTAGATCATGCCACTGCATTCCACCCTGGGTGACAGAGTGAGACTCCATCTCAAAAAAAAAAAAAAAAAAAAATCAATTTTCTGAGAAGAAATTACAGATGGCTACAAAAATGTGCATTAATAATGAGGAGCCAAATGTTAATCTCCAAAACAATGAACAAAATGTCTCCAGGGCATGTCAGAGGTCTTCATGGCAGCCCCTCCCATCACAAACCCAGAGGTCTAAGAGGAAAAAGTGGTTTCGTGGGTCATGACTAGAGTCCCTGCACTATGTTTAGTCTAGGGACTTGGTGTCCTTCATCCCAGTCACTCCAGCTTTGACTAAACAGTGCCAAGGCACAGCTCAGGCTGTGGCTTCAGAGGGTATAAGCCCCAAGCCTTGGCAACTTCCACATGGTGTTGAATCTGTAGGTACATAGAAGTCAAGAATTGAGGTTTGGGAACCTCCACCTAGATTTCAGAGGATGTATGGAAATGCCTGGATGTCCAGGCAGAAGTTTGCTCCAGGGGTAGGGCTCCCATGTAGAACCTCTGCTTTGGCAGTGGGGAAGGGAAATGTGGGGTTGGAACCCCCACACAGAGTCCCTACTGGGGTACCACCTACTGGAACTGTGAAAAGAGGGCCACCATCCTCCAGATTCCAGAATGGTAGATTGACTGGAAGCTTCTTGCACTCTGTGCAAAGCCACAGACACTCAAAACTAGCCCATGAAAGCAGCCGGAGGGAGGCTGTACCCTACAAAGCCACGGGGAGGAGCTGGCCAAGATCATGGGAACCCATCTCTTGCATCAGAATGATCTGGATGAGAGACATGGACTCAAAGGAGATAATTTTGGAGGTTTAATATTTGACTGCCCTGCTGGATTTAGGACTTCCATGGGGCCTGTAGCCCCTTTACTTTGGCCAGTTTCTCGCATATGGAATAGCTGTATTTACCCAATGCCTGTACCCCAGTTGTATCTAGGAAATAACTAACTTGCTTTTGATTTTACAGGCTCACAGGTGGAAGGGACTTGCCTTGTCTCAGATGAGACATTGGACTGTGGACTTTTGAGTTAATTCTGAAATGAGTTAAGACTTTGCGGGACTGTTGGGAAGGCATGATTGGTTTTGAAATGTGAGGACATGGGATTTGTGAGGGGCCAGAGGTGGGATAATATGATTTGGCTGTGTCCCCCCCCAAATGTCATCTTGAATTGTAACTCCCACAATTCCCACGTATTGTAGGAGGAACCCAGTGGGAGGTGATTGAATGATGGGGGCGGGTCTATCCTGTACTGTTCTTGTGATAGCAAATAAGTCTCACAAGATCTGATGGTATTATAAGGGGGAGTTTCCCCGCATAAACAGTTTCTTTACCTGCTGCCATCCAGGTAATACATGACTTGGTCCTTCTTGCCTTCTGCCATGATTGTGAATCCTTCCCATCCATGTGGAACTGTAAGTCTGTTAAACTTTCTTTTGTAAATCACCCAGTCTTAGGTATGTCTCTTTGAGCACCATGAAAACAGACTAATAGAAATATGTTTCTTCATTTTTTTTTTTTTTGACAGGGTCTCACTCTGTAACCCAGGCTGAAATACAGTGGTGTGATCTTGGCTCACTGCAACCTCCACTCAAATGAATATCTTTCAATGAACAAGTTTAGTCTATTTATATTTATTGTGATTTCTGATGTATTTAGACTTTTTCTACCATGTTACTTTGTTTTTGTCTTATTGTAAAATGTTCATGCTTCTTTCTGCATTCCTGTTTACTAAGTTAAGAAAAATTTTTAATTTCTTCTTCTCCCCTATTTGTTTACAATTCTTATATGGCATTTCTTTTTTGTTTAACATGTTCTGTATACAATTATTAACTTACTGTTTAAATTTAATTAGTACTTCTAATATCCTCTGATTTTTTTCAAAGCCTTTGAAACTTTTAAGTCTTATCTTTTAGCTTTTCAATTTTGATATGTTGCTATTACTTTATTTCCATCTGTTTTTTACCTATCCAAGGTTTTTTTAAAATTTGTTTTGTTAACAAACAATGCTTACTTAGGCTAAAAAACATGTTTATACAAGTTTTTAGCTGTTATTCCACCTTGAAGTCATTTCTGCCTCCAAGCATCAATTTCCTTCTTATTGAAGTATGTCCTTTACTATTTCTTTCAGCCCATATCAATAACTAATATATGGCTATCTATTGCTGTGACAAACTATCCCAAAACTTAGGGACTAAAACAACTACCATTTCATTCTGTCCCATATATTATGGCTAAGAATTTCTGGCAGAGGTTGTCTAGCTGATTCTGCTGTTCTGTATGGTATTGACTGAACGAATCACTTGGTACTATCCAGCTTGAAGCTGACCTTTCTTGAAGGTTCCAACATAGCTTTATTCACAAGGCTGGCACTTTGTCAGGTATAACATCGAGTCTAAGATGAGCTGGCCCCTTCTCTTTCCAAGGTTTGTTCATTTGTCCTTTCCAGCTTGATGGTCAGGCTTCTTACATTGTGACTCAGGGTCTTAAAAACTGAGTCAAAACAAAGTCAAAAAAACAAGCAAAGGCAAAAGGACTCCCTATTCAATCAATGGTGCTGGGATAACTGGCCAGCCATATGCAGGAAATGGAAACTGGACCCCCTCCTTATATCATGTACAAAAATCAACTCAAGATAGATTAAAGGCTCAAATGTAAAACCTAAAACTATAAAAACTCTGGAAGATAACTTAGGAAATACCATTATGGGACATAGGCCCTGGCAAAGAATTCATGAGAAAAGTGCCAAAAGCAATTGCAACAAAAACAAAATTGACAAATGGGACCTGATTAAACTGAACAGCTTCCGCACAGCAAAAGAAACTATCAACAAAGTAAACAGCAGCCTATGGAATCGAGCAAAATATTTGCAAACTATGCATCTTGACAAAGGTCTAATATCTAGAATCTATAAGAAACTTAAACAAATTTACAAGAAAAAAGTTTTAAAAGTGGGCAAAGGACATGAAAAGACACTTTTCAAAACAATACATACATGCAGCCAACAATTATATAAAAAATGCTCAACATCACTAATCATTAGAGAAATACAAATAAAAAACACAATGGGATACCATCTCACACCAGTCAGAATGGCTACTACTAAAAATTAAAAAATAACAGATGCTGGCAAAGTTGGGGTGAAAAGGGAATGCTTACACACTGTTGGTGGGAATTTAAATTAGTTCAGCCATTGTGGAAATCAGGTTGGTGATTTCCCAAAGAAATTAAAATAGAATTACCATTCAACCCAGCAATCTCATTATTGGTACGTACCCAAAGTAATATATATCTTTCCAGTATAAAGACACTTGCATGTGCATGTTAATTATGGCACTATTTATGATAGAAAAAACATGGAATCAACCTAAACGCCATCAACAGTAGACTAGATAATGAAAGTGTTATACACACACACACACACACACACACACACATATATATACACACACACACACATACACACATACATATACACACTATTGAATACTATGGAGCCATAGAAAAGAAGCAGATATGTCCTTTGCAGCAACATGGATGGAGCCAGAGGCCATTTTCCTTAGCAAACTAATGCAGAAACAGAAAACCAAATACTGCATGATCTCACTTACAAGTAGAAGCTAAACATTGAGTACACACGGGTACAAAGAAAAGAAAAACTGACATCGAGGCCTACTTGAGGGCGGAGGGTGGGAAGAGGCTGAAGACTGAAAAATGACCTATCAAGTACTATGTTTATTATGTGGGTAATGAAATAATCAGTACCCCAAATCCCTGTGACACACAACTTACCTATATAACAAACCTGCTCATGTACCCATGAACCTAAAAGTTAAAAAAAAGCCAAAAGCTGAAAATCTTTCTAAATTATAGGTTCAGAACTAGCACTGAACCTCTTCTATCATATTCTGTTAGCCAAGCAGTCACAGGGCAGTCCAGACTCAAAGGGGTAGAAGAATGGGCTCCATCTCTTGATGGGGAAATGGCCCAGGTAAACAGAAAGAGAAGAAATGATGGGACCACTATACAGACAGTCTCCACAACCAGAAAACTCTCTTAGTTTTATTAGAAATTATTTTATTTTGTCCTTGCTCTTGAAATAATTACTTGTTTATATATAGTACTTTAGCTTGATCCTTATTTTTCATCAATAGTTTCAAGATACCCTTTCATTCCATTGCCTCCCAGTGTTTTATTCTGGATAATGAAAAGTATGTTGTCAGACTACTTTCTATTCCTTTTAGGAAGTTACTCATGTTTTGCCTTACAGATTAATAACTTTCTGTTTTTCATTGAGGATCTTCTATTTTTATATGTTTAGGTATAGATTGCTTTTTCCTTACTTTGCTTAGGAGTCAAGGAGCTATTTTTATCTAAGAATTCTAATTCCATAAAATAATTTGGCATAATCTATGGGAAAATACTACTCCCTTATTCTCTGAATTTTGTTCTTTGGAACTTCTCATGAATGTATGCTGGACCTTCTCATTCTAGGTTCTGTTTTAGCTACTTCCTCTTTATATTTTCCATCCATTTATTTCAATGGATTATTTAACTTGATTCCTATAGATTTTTCTTTCAATGCACTGATTCTCTCTTCAGCTATGTCGACTTTGCTGTTTAATTCACCTAAGATGATTTTTATTTCAATGCTTTTATTCTCTTTTCTAGAATTTGTTTAGCTTCTTTTTATAATTTGATTGTACTTTTTTTATACATTATTCTTGTTTTACAATTGTGTAGTTTATTTTATGTTTTTAAACATTTTAAAGATTTTTATAATCTCTTTCAAAGTATTATCCCATTATATGAAGTTTTTTCAGTGTTGTCTGGTTTAGTAAATCACTGACTTTTGTTTACAGTACATTCAAAAAGAACTATTAAATTTTTCTACCACCAGGTCTCTGGTGGTTTTATTATTTTCACACAAGTTTTCCTCATAATCTTGGCTTGAGGTCCTAAAACAAGGGCAATGTGAATTTAGCCCACACTCATGTTGGGACCTGATTGTAAAGTTGTGGGCTGCTTCCCCAAGTTGAACATCAGAACTTTTGTCATCCCTGTTTTATACATGAATCAGTTCTCTGAGGTTTTTGGCCCTTTGGAAGGGTTATCATTTCCAGAGAATCGCATTCAGCAGTTCTGAGACCTTGTGATCCTTCAGGCATATTAAAATTAAACTCTCCAACCATCAAGGATTATATACAAAGAGCGAAACTCCCCAAATCATTGGGATTTAGTATATATGCCTCTCTTTGTTGAGCCTCTACTTTTTAAAAAATAACACCATGATATTTTTATTCCTAATGAGTGTGTGTGTGTGTGTGTGTGTGTGTATACATGTACATGTGTTTATATTTTATTATGTTTGGAATGGGAAGGGGTTGATTCATTTGAGTTGAGACTATTATACTTACTCAATCTTCACTCATTTTCTGTTTCCATTCTTAAACATCTGGTAGGAGGGGAGATAGAAAATACCTTTTCTTCCTCTTTAAAATGTAATTCAGCTCAACAATTTACAGTTCTCAAATATGAAATATTTAATCATAATCTAAATTAAAAAATGAATCTGTTAAAATTTCTGAAAGGAAATTATAAGAGATATAAAGCTGGACATCAGATATTTGAAATTTGGTGATTAGAAAATTCTGGAGAGAATGACCCCTCATATTTTGCACAATTCAATAACCTGTTACACGGAGAGTCTTCTGATTTAAGGGAGGCATCTTAAGTTCGAATCAAGGAGGGGAGCATTTTTTTTTTAAACATACGGTTGACCTTTGAACAACACAGGCTTGCACTGCCCAGGCCACTTATCCACTCATTTTGTTTAACAAATAGTTGCCCTCCCTATCCTCAAGTTCTGCATCTGTAACCAAAAAAGACTGAAAATCTATTGGTGGGATGATAAACCCGTGGATACGAAGGGCTGAATTTGCCGATACTGGGTTCTGCAGGGTTGACTGTGGGACTGGACTATGTGTGGATTTTGGTGTCTGCAGCGGGCCTGGGACAAATCCGTTCCAGATACCAAGGGGTGACTATATTTGGAAAAGAAATCTAAGCTAAGGGTATAGATTTCTCATTGTCCTGAATCCACTTGCATCCCTTTAATTTGCCCTCCCCTTTAAGCAGTGTCAGCCAAGGCTCATGGCCAGTAGTCAACATCTATTCACTTCTACTTCACACATTAGAGAGTAAAATTCACAACCACTTTGAAATTTAAAAAGGCACAACCTAGTAACATAAACTTGTTTCCAGTCCCATTTATTCACCTCTAATGAGAATGCCAGTCAGATTTTAACTTTTGTTTTATAGAGGAAGATATTATTTTTAGATTTAGCCATTATAATCTATTTTTCCAAATGAGAAAGTGGCAGAGTAGGGGAAACAAGGAGAGTCAAGGAAAAAAATACTCCCTAAGATATATTTCCTATACTGACTCTTTCTATAATACAAGATAAACAAATGTATACATTTTTAAAACTATGTGGAGGGACAGCAGAAAGTTCCTTTATTTATATCTGTGGTTCCTGATGTTGCCCTGATCAGAATATCTATCAAAACTATCAGGCCAGTATCAAAATCATAGAAAATAGCTGCCTTTAATGGAGACTTTGGTGTTTAATCCTTTGAAGCACATGGGAAGCAAAGATATGCTATATGCAAAGTAAAATCCTCTGCTGTCTTTGAAAGTACCAAAGGAAACTTTTAAGTGCACTTCCCATTTCATCTTTACAGATAAAATGTCTAGTAGGCAGGCTTATAGATGTCCACGGGTTTTCTTCACCATTTCTGTGTTTTTGAAATGAAAAACAAAAATAGTAAAAAGTCAGCTAGCACTTTAAACTACCTTTATGTTATATACATATTTTAAATATCTGAGTTGACAACTATTATTCTCTAAAATATAGCCTTGTACTTAGGTATGCATCTTTGATACCACAATGCCTATATTATATGCATAAGATCTATAGCTGATTACAAAAACCGACTCAATTAATTATAGCTTGCATCCTCACATAGGTATGCATTTGCTACAACGAACATGTTTAAACATATTAAATCTTTTCTTATTGTCATAAACTCTTAAAAAGTTTTCTTTGAAACCTACTTATCAAACAGCAATGTTTACATTCAACAGATAAAGCAGAAAATGTTTATATGAAACATATAAAACACACTATTCTGATGGTTATTGTTTGGAATTTGGAAAAGCTACAAAATGATATTAAAAAGACAAAATTAGGTTCTCCTAGAAAAATCTTACTAATAATCTTTTTTCTCCAAATTCAAGAAAAGTGGCTCTTCAAAAAATGTATGAAGCTGTTTATGTGGACCATGGCAGAAAGGGACAGACGGCATGTACCTTTAGACAAGGACCATAAGGCTGCCTTAATCAGCTCTTTAAAGATGGACTTTCCCAGCCTGAGCAACATAGGGAGACCCCATCTCTACATTTTTTTTTTCAATTAGCCATGCGTGATGGTACATGTCTGTGGTACCAGATACTTGGGAGGCTGAGGTGAGAAGACCGCTTGAGCCTGGGAGGTTGAGGCTGCAGTGAGCTGTGATCATGCCACTGCACTCCAGCCTGGATGACAGAGTAAGACCTTATCTCAAAAAAATTTTTAAATGGAAAAATAACATAAAATACAAAAATAGGCTTTTCCAAGCTAAAAAGGCAGCCTTGGCAGAAACACAAAAGCATCTATTTTTATCAATTGGCTATTGCGTAGTTATAAAAACGGATGTGGTAAACAAACAAAATTCCATTTTCCTGATCTCTAATGTTCCAATGTTCAGTGTTTAATAGTCAAGAAGAATATGCTTACTTCTCAGTCCTTCTCATAAAGATTAAAGTATGCTCTACCTACATGAGGCTTCCTTTATTGGACTGATTCTTAGACACCAGCCAGCATCATAGTCAGCTGGAGGGCTTGTGAACACCCAGATTGCTGAGCCCCCAACCAGGGTTTCTGATTCCATAGACCTGAGATGAGGCCAACAATGAGCATTTCTGACAAGACCTGACATGTGGCTGACATTGCTGGTACCGGGCCCGTAGATTGAGAAACACTGAATTAACAGATTTTACACACACAGAGGAGCTAGAGCTTTTTAAACTTCTCGAAAACACCAGTCATTACAGTTTTTAAATGATTAAGGTCTGTCCCATTAGATGTGTCAAAAGAAGCAGTAATCCGAGTTCTAATTCCTTTTGGAATCTCCAGAGGAGATTTCAGAGCCAAGTGGAATGAATTAAACTGATAGAAATTATAATCAATACAATACTTAGACCATAATAGGTTCTACATTGATCCAAATGACTAAATCTAACCTAATCTTTCATTCTGAATTTATCTTTATCTGCAGGTATTTCCTCAGTGAATAGAGAGAAAACCTGGTGTAAAAATACATTATTTACTCAAAAGTTATATCTTAATTGCCCTCTAAACTTGGCTGAATATTCCCAGATGATATCTTAAGATAATTCGTTTCAGAAAAAAGCAAAGTATAAATAAATTATATATAAATTGTATTCTCAATTCTTCACTTAATGTCTACTTTCACTCCCTAAGCAACTTATTAGAAGCTATTTGTGAAATATGTAGTCTTTGATCACTTTGCTTCAGTGTTCCTGAACTCTTAGAGACAGCAGCAGAAGAGTGAGGCCTTGCATGGAGAAATGACAGGAAGGGCAATGCACCAAGAGGCACAAGATCTGTTTTCTGTGTTGTGTTTGGCATTTGTCAGCATCATCTGGCCTTGCAAAACTCTTGTAACCTCCGGCTGAACTCAGTTTCTTTATTTTTAAAATGGCAATAATAATTCCTTTCTATTACTGGATTGTTGAGAAAAATAAATTAGGAAGAGTCTTATTTTCTTATAAATAGAATTAACTGCAACTGAACATATTCAGGGCTTTACAAGAGTCAGATGGGTGCTATTTTTAACAAAAGGAGAGTATCTTTGGATCTCTTATTCAAATTCAATTATGTACCACTAACAATGCCCTGGTTTTTAGAAATAATAGAGAATTATACCTTAGAACTGATTAATATATTACATGCTCTAAGTTCTGCTTTTTTCATTGCAGTTCATGTGTCAGGTGTGCAGAATTCTGTGGAGTTTGGTGTTCTTCTCCATGTGAGTCATTAGACTTGACAGTTTTCGATATTATTTTAATTACTATTTAAAAATACTCACTAAATAATTAGAATCCTTCTTCACTGTAAATACTATACTGTGGATGAACCAAGGTTAACACGATTTAAATTCACATTGAAACAATATTTGAGAATGAAGGCCAAATTTTCAGTGAGCCACACTGCCTTTTTCTCAGCGAGTTTGTGTGTGTTTGTGCGTGATTGTCCTTTTTGCTATTTCTTTAAATGCGTAATGCATGATTGCCCTTTTTGGTTGCAAAACCCAACATAAGTAGGGTGATTTTCAATTTCCTGTATTAAATAATGTAGATGTGGTAGGGGTGAGAGCAAAATATCTCACTAGGAAATAAAAAAGTCCTATAAAAAAGACCCCCTGTCAAGAATAATGTCTTTTGTGTGCTCTTTGCTTCTGTTGATGACAAAGAAGTGGCAAGTTGGTGCTTCTGAATGATAATGCGGAAAGCAAAGAAATAACTGCACAGGTGAACGTTGAGCAGTGTGTCTGCATCACTTCTCTTTCTACAATGAGCAGCTTTATTGGAGATGGCTTATTATCCATCTCAAATGGTATTTAAAAATAAATGTGTTTAACCATAAATGTCAGTTTAAAAATGCTTCAAATTTACATATATATTATACATTGTTCAAATGAAAGACGAAGTTATGCCTTCGCATCATCTCCTGTTTTTCTTTTTGAGCTCTTTCTGAGCTTTTGCCTTTTTCAAGCATTGGTTAAAATGCTGAGACAAGACACTGCTTCCTATGCGTTAGTCTTTGGAGGATGCAAATAGCGTTTAAAATAGTAAACTCCAAGCCAAACAGAAATAAATTCAAATCTGGTTTTTGGGGATCTGTTAAAGAAGAAAAAATATTGCCATTGGTAATTTCTCTGATTCTCAACAACATATAAATCCCAAAGACAATAATATGTTTGCTGTGTATGATTTGACACTTAAAATCTGTATTCACTTCAGCCATTCTGTGGAATTTTGTAAATTTTGTAAAGTTTGTAAAATTTTGAGATCCATATAGTATACTAACAGTATACTGCTGCCTCAACCCAAGCAAGAAACAGCTATCAAGGGCTTCCTTTTATATACTTCTAAGATGAATAAATTGGGTATATAGGAAAAACATGGCCTAGAGACAGACTAAAAGCTAATAACTGTTTTTCTGTTAGAGAATTAATTATGTGTTGGAAATACTACGTAAAGTGCACAGACTTAGCAGAATTGCTGAAGTTAAATCAAGTTATCTAATGTCTGACAGCATATACTGTTTTCTTGCCATCTTGCTAAGGTTAACTACATGGGTTATTCAGAAATGAAAGTTATATTTTGCTGCATCTATTGATGATTAAAAAATGACAGTTATACATTAGTGTCAGTTATGTAAAACCAAGATTTAATACTCTGCAGCATTTTATATGCACTTTAGGCCTACAAATATCCAATAAAATAGAGAATGCCTAATAGCAAAATTCAAGGCCAAATGTTAGAGGGTTTACAGCAACATATTACTTTATCGTGTGAGACTCATTGGTTCCATTCACTAAAGAATTATCCTTAAGATGTGGCATATCTGAACTAATAAGTTGATATTAATTGTAGATTACCATAAATCAAGGAAAATGTGGTAATAGCCATTTCTGGATAAAATATTTAAAAATATATAAACTAAATAAAATGGTCATTTTCTCCTTTTTCTTCCAAAGATCAAATTTGTTTTTAAAAAGCACGTTCACAATTCTGAAATTTTTCATTCACCAATAAGTTCTTCAATATATGAGAAAAAAACTAATTCTCCACAAAATTGCTATGATAGTCTTATATGACAATTGATACATCAGCATAGTGGTGTTACTGGTATTGCTTGTACTGCCACTCTAGGAACTTTTATTAAACAATGGTAAAATGAATTGAAGGAGAAATAATCTAGATAAGGCAACTACATCATCTATGTCTGATTCATTTTTCATTTCTCATATATTCACTCTTTTCTTTTTTCTCCTTCCACTATAGCTGATGGGTTTAGGCTGTCATTTCTTTAAAAGCATAATGGTTTTTGTGACACTTCATGGTGGTATTTCTTTAGATAGTTCTCAGCAGGACAGAACTTCGGTATCACACAAATGTATGATACACACACACCACAAGCACACACAAACACATATACACATATACACATATACACACACACATTCAGAGAATATTCTTTTAGACAAGCCCAAAGATTTTAATCTATAGGCTGTCCTTCAGACATTGCTTTGTGCTTAAAGAAAAAGAAATACATGAAACTGGAACCCTTATATATTTAATAAAAAGAGATTTGAAGTAGAAGATGCTGATATGCTGATACATAGAAATCAGTGACATGATCTATGTGTCACTTCAGTTCTATGTCCTGCTTTTATAAGGAAGAATTTTTGAGCTTGAATTCCTGATTGTCTAATATGATATCTTGAAATCCACTCTGCTTTACACCAATAATGATCTCATCTTATAAAGAACAGCCTTATATTTTTATTCTTCTCCCAGGAGAGGACCTCCAGAGTTTGATGACTGGTTGCTAGATGGTAATACATAAAGACAATCGGAAAGTTCATACCGTATTAGAAATAGATTTACGTTCTGGAAAATAAATTACATCATCTCAATACATGAACAGAGAGCTGAAAGAGCCTTCTGGAAAAAAATAAAGATAAGGAATGGGATTATATTATCATATGTAAAACTATAATATAGTTAATGGTAGATATTTTTAAAAGCAGGCTATGTATCATCTGAGGGCATAGGACCTAGAACAGAGCTATCTTCCCTTCATTTACAGGGCAGCTCTTTCATGATAACACACAATCTCTGAAATATTTATGGAAATCTCAAAACATAGTTTACAATTTGTTGTGGATGTATTATTTTTGATAAATCATATGTTTACATAATAATATTACTAAATACAGTCATACATCACACAACATTTCAATGACTGACCATAAATAAGATGATGAGCTCATGAGATTATAATACTATATTTTTACTGTACCTTTTATATGTTTAGATAAAAAAATTATCATTGTGTCACAGGAGCCCCCAGTATTCAGTACAGTATCATGCTGTACAGGTGTGTAACCCAGAAGCAATAGGCTGTACCTTATAGCATAGATGTGTAGTGGGCTGTTCTACCCAGGTTTGTGTGAGCACACTTTATGATGCTTGCACAAAAACAAAATCACCCTAGAATGCATATCTCAGACTGTATCCTGGTCATTAAGTGATGTGTGACTGTGCTGTGTTATGATGAAGTAGAAAACAAATACAAGATGATGGGAGATTCAAATCCAACCCTAACAATAATAACACAAGTAAAAGGACTAAGCATTTCAAATAAAAGGTAGAGAACATCAAACTGGATAAAAAAGTAGGACCAAACTGTACTTTCTCAACAGATGCACATTATTATTATTATTATTATTATTATTACTATTACTATTATTATTTGAGACAGGGTCTTACTCTGTTGCCCAGGCTAGAGTACAGTGGTGCAATCATGGTTCACTGCAGACTTGACCTCCCGGGCTTAGGCGATCCTCCCACCTCAGCCTCTCAGGTAGCTGGGACTATAGGTGTGTACCACTAGGCCCAGCTA
>NW_012106697.1:958754-961100 GCF_000951045.1 Mandrillus leucophaeus | reverse complement strand
CACACACACACACACACACACACACAAACCATTTTCATGCTTTGTTCACCGAGTAGGCCTGGAAGCAATGACTTGTCAGAAACAAGGAAATAACTAGCCCTCATTCCTAGGTTTCCAAATACCTACCTGCATTAAAATAACTCAGGGTCACGTGCAGTGGCTCACACTTCTAATACTATCATTTTGGGAGACAGGTGGTGAATTACTTGAGCCCAGGAGTTCGAGACCATCCTGGGTATCATGGCAAAATCCTGTCTCGACAAAATTACAAAAAATTAGCTGGATGCTGTGGTACAAAACTGTAGTCCCAGCTATTTGGGAGGCTGAGGTGGGAGGATCACCTGACCACCTCAGGAGGTCGAGGCTGCGGTGAGCCAAGATAGCACCACTACACTACAACCTGAGTGAGACTGGTTCTCAAAACAAACCAACAAACAAAAGGATTCAGGGCTTTTCAGGTATTGTCTGGGGCAGCGGAAGTACAAGATTGGAAGTGAATTGGAAGATTTAGAAGCTTATTATTTAAATAATATACATTTCAAGAAGAGAAGAAGTAACCGATGAAATTGAGGCTACAATGAGTATCTAAGGTGCCTGAGCTGAATAAATACTTCAGCAGACAGGGCTGACTTCGTTCTAGGTAAGGCTGATAAGAAAAGATACCTACCACATTCTGAGCACCAATCAATCAATTGATCAGTCCAGAAACAAATATTGTAACCTTTCTGTCAGAAAAAAAAGAAGTAACTTACAAAAGAAAAGGAAACCACCTAATAATGGACATTTACTACATCTTTGGGAGCTAGAAAATGGTGGAATTATGTCTATAAACTATTGAAAGAAAAGACTGTATCAAGAAGGAGATCGTCTACCTGTCCAGGTGATAGAATGACATGCAAACATTTGCATATAGCAGTGATGACTAGGACAACCAAATACTTGACCTGAAGAATATGTATGAAAAAGAAATTAAATTAAAAAAGCAAGTGAATCAGATAAGAAAAGATACGTAGTTGACTACATAAACAGTAACATATTTGCAAAAAAATCAACAAAACCAGTATATAGTTATAAACTGGAGAAATATTTGTAAGATATATCACTAAACAAAGATTAATTTCATAATATACAATGACACATAAATTAATAACACAAAGAAGCAACTCAACAGATAAATGAACAAAAGATAGCATACTGAAATCATAACAAAGCCAATACAGATGGCGGCTAAGATGTCTGAAAATATTTTCTTCCTCTTTATTGTTCAGGTAAGTGCAAATTAACATAACAGTGATACATCAATGACCTATTAGATTTCAAAGGATGTTTTAGAACGGTAACATCTACTATTGGTGAAGATTCAAGAGATAATCTTCTTAAATATTGTTGGCATGAAAATGATTTGTACTAGCCATTTAGAAAAGTGATGTGGCAATATTGATTTACATGAAAAATATAGATGTTCTTGGCCAGGCACAGTGGCTCAAGCTTGTAATGTCAGCATGTTGGGAGGCTGAGGCAGGAGGATTGCTTGGGGCCAGGGGTTTGAGGCTGGCCTGGGCAACATAGGCAAGACTCTGTTTCTACAAAAAATCAAAACATTAGCTGGTCATGGTGGAGCACACCTACAGTCCTTGCTACTCAGGAGCTGAAATGGGAGGATGGTTTGAGCACAGAAGCTCAGAGCTGCAGTGCACTGTGATCATGCCACTGCACTCTAGTCTGGGCAACAGAGCAATACCTGGTCCCAAGTAGGTAGGTAGGTAGGTAGGTAGGTAGATAGATAGATAGATAGATAGATAGATAGATAGATAGATAGATAGATAGATAAATAGACAGATAGATAGAAGTAGATGATAGATGGATAGATAGAGATATAGAGATATTCTTGTAGCCAAAAGATGTCATTCTACTGCTCTATCACTTTCAAATAAATAAATAAAAGAATGCAAATCTCTGTGCACATGTTTTATTGCAGGATTTCTGTGGTACCAAAAACAAAAAAAATATGAGGGGGGGTTGGGTTATTTTGGTCTATCTGCAGGGGAAAGGAAGTAACAAAACAGAAAAATTGTCACACATACATACCCAAATTATATAAAATGTGTATGGTGTATTTGTATGTAACATACATTTACCACATTTCAGCTGTAGCACTTGTCTTGAAACACAAATTTGTCCCTATGTGATGGATATATTTGGGAACATTTGGAGCATACTGTGAATTCTCGGTCGAGCTTATGTGAAACTTCTTTGCTAGAAACACCAGGTGAAAGCAGAAAATCCCCCTCAGCTGAACCAGATGGTAGGAATACACATAACGCCCACATGCACACGCCACAAACA
>NW_012106697.1:954297-956214 GCF_000951045.1 Mandrillus leucophaeus | reverse complement strand
ATCAAAAGATTAAGAAAATGAATATATAATTAATAATAGGATAAAATATTTTCTCTTCCTCTATGTCTGATAAATGATTTGTATAGAGAAAATCTAAAGAACTTGTACAATAAAATGGAAAAATGTCTTACCTCATTAGTCACTAGGGAAATGTAAATTAAAAGCACAAGTTACTACTTTCCCACTAGGACAGCTAAGATTGAAAACCCAAAATGGTGGAAAGGTTATGGAGCAAATGAAACCCTTGTACACTGGTGACTAGAGTGTAGGTAAAACCATTTTGGTAATTGATTTGGTAGCTTCTTACAATGAAATTCTATTCCTAGATATTTATACAATGAAATGAAAACCTATGTCCACTAAAAAATGTGCCCATGAATGTCCAGAGTAGCTTTATCCATAATAGCTAAACATTGAAAACAACCTAAGTGTCTATCAGTAGGAAAACAAATAATTCTTGATGCAACCATACAGTGGGGCACTGCACAGTAAATAAAAGGGATGGACTACCGATACATGCAACGACATGAATGAATCTCAAAATCATTATCCATTGATTCAGAAACAATTAGATATCCATCTTCAAAAAATTAAACATTGACCTCAGCCTCCAAACACAAAATGAATGAATCTCAAAAATTATACTATTCTTCCTCTTCCCTTCCTAAAACTGCATTAGAATTAGAAGAAAGGAGTTACTGTGGCCCAGAGTGAGTTGCAAAGTCCAGGCAGGATGATGTGGATGTTTGTGTGGGAGGGCTCCTCAACAAAGGCTGTCTGAGTGCAGTGGATTGAACTTGGTGACCACATGGGTTTGGGGATGGGAGGGGCAGCACAGAACAGAGCATCAGAGCTCCAGTGTGGTGAGCACAGCATTCTCAAGGGTGCACAGCTGTTTTTCAGTTTGTTGGAACCCACGTCACTGTACAGTGTGGGGTGAAGCCGGAGCATGGGTAGGGTGAAGTGAGTGTCTGCACAGCCGGAAGGAGGATGGCTATGAGGCTGACAGACTGATTGCATACAAGGATATTGATCAAATAAGTGACTATACTAAGGATAGAGGCAGGCATTTTATGTCTGTGAAACGAGCTCAAAGTATGGAAGGGCAGATATCTTGTAAGTCATGGTTTTCAAGTTCATAGAAAGATAAGTATAAAAATAAAATAAGTATATATGCTATAAATATACATAAAACATACATATTATATTCATTATAAGACATTACATAAATGTAATATATCTTATAAATATATATTACTAAATATAATATGAATACATTTTAATATTTTATATATTATAGTGTGATATCTATATTATAGATATACTTGTATATGTGCAAATATATAAAGGTTCTCTGGAAGCAGACATTAAGCCAGAGTTTGACATGCAAGATATTCATAAGGGATGAACACCTATAGAAGGTAGGGGATGGTGGGCAAAGGGAAAAGCAATTTATTTTCAAGCCGTGGCCAACTTTAAGGGGTACTTTGAAGCATATATGGCCTTTCAGACTTACCCTGCAGTGGGCTCAAATATCAGGTCTTTTTATCCCAAGATGGACAGTCATTAGATATGTGTTTGTTCATGAAGAATATGGACTTGGGTGAGACAGGTCTATGCAGCTGAAAATATTTTATTTATTTAAATTAAAAATATAGACCCTGAAGGGCCTGGGAGCTGATGTTTGCTGCTAAGTGTACTCCCAGCAGCTGAGAGGACTCACACAGCCTTTCCTGAAGTCACTAGGGAGATAATTTCTAGACCCATCACATGCACACACACACACACACACACACACACACACAAACCATTTTCATGCTTTGTTCACCGAGTAGGCCTGGAAGCAATGACTTGTCAGAAACAAGGAAATAACTAGCCCTCATTCCTAGGTTTCCAAATACCTACCTGCATTAAAAT
>NW_012106697.1:910461-953302 GCF_000951045.1 Mandrillus leucophaeus | reverse complement strand
ATAACAGTGATACATCAATGACCTATTAGATTTCAAAGGATGTTTTAGAACGGTAACATCTACTATTGGTGAAGATTCAAGAGATAATCTTCTTAAATATTGTTGGCATGAAAATGATTTGTACTAGCCATTTAGAAAAGTGATGTGGCAATATTGATTTACATGAAAAATATAGATGTTCTTGGCCAGGCACAGTGGCTCAAGCTTGTAATGTCAGCATGTTGGGAGGCTGAGGCAGGAGGATTGCTTGGGGCCAGGGGTTTGAGGCTGGCCTGGGCAACATAGGCAAGACTCTGTTTCTACAAAAAATCAAAACATTAGCTGGTCATGGTGGAGCACACCTACAGTCCTTGCTACTCAGGAGCTGAAATGGGAGGATGGTTTGAGCACAGAAGCTCAGAGCTGCAGTGCACTGTGATCATGCCACTGCACTCTAGTCTGGGCAACAGAGCAATACCTGGTCCCAAGTAGGTAGGTAGGTAGGTAGGTAGGTAGATAGATAGATAGATAGATAGATAGATAGATAGATAGATAGATAGATAGATAAATAGACAGATAGATAGAAGTAGATGATAGATGGATAGATAGAGATATAGAGATATTCTTGTAGCCAAAAGATGTCATTCTACTGCTCTATCACTTTCAAATAAATAAATAAAAGAATGCAAATCTCTGTGCACATGTTTTATTGCAGGATTTCTGTGGTACCAAAAACAAAAAAAATATGAGGGGGGGTTGGGTTATTTTGGTCTATCTGCAGGGGAAAGGAAGTAACAAAACAGAAAAATTGTCACACATACATACCCAAATTATATAAAATGTGTATGGTGTATTTGTATGTAACATACATTTACCACATTTCAGCTGTAGCACTTGTTTTGAAACACAAATTTGTCCCTATGTGATGGATATATTTGGGAACATTTGGAGCATACTGTGAATTCTCGGTCGAGCTTATGTGAAACTTCTTTGCTAGAAACACCAGGTGAAAGCAGAAAATCCCCCTCAGCTGAACCAGATGGTAGGAATACACATAACGCCCACATGCACACGCCACAAACACTTACGGCCACCTCAGTTCACTGTATGTTTTCTCCTACAAGATTATCCTCTGTTTCCTTCTTATTTAAAAACGTTTCTACATGTATTTAAAAAAAAAAAAACTCATTCAGTATCTCAAATGTATTTCACTATCCTGGTTCATAACGCCTAGCAGGGTAAGCAACTATCTATCTGTGAAAATCTTAAAGGAACAAAGCTGAATCCTGCAAAAATGACAACTGCTAGTGCTTGTAGTGGTTGGTTTAGTGGTTTCAAACATCTCTAAAATTTGCAGAGCCTTCAGTTGTTGAGCAAAACTGCAGGTGCAGAGAAAGCTTAAAATAAAATGTTCACAGTAATACCAAAGTTAATTAAAGAAGAAGACTGTACATTGGGTCAAATATTCAATGTCGATCAAATAAAATATCTATTATAACCACGTGCTCAGAGGATCTATATTTCAAAGACACAAAAATCTGCACCAAGATTTAAGGCTGTAAAAGATCACTTGAGTGTGATGTTTGGTGCCTGGAATATGATCTATACACATCCACACCGGATGGTATAAACCTCCAAATTCAGAGAACCCTCTTTCCACTGCTTCACAGTAACTCAGAAGCTGCAGCCCATTCAACACCCACTGACACAAAAGACCTGAAAAACGTGGTAATTTTTTAAACGTTAAGTGTCACATTTTTATTGTAGTACTTGTGGATTTTTCAGTCATTTTTTATGTGTAAAGCTCTGCTACTGTTTTTATTAGGTTCCTGTCTTTTTAAAAAATATGTCACTGATGAAAATGTTGAATGCCCTGTCCCATGATCATTTTTTTTCATGAGCTCTGTGGGTCTTATTGCTTGATTGTGCATAGCATAGTTATTTTCAGTAATGCAGGTAACTTTGTGAAAGGATTGATTGTGTGTGTATATGTGTGTGTGTGTGTATACATATACATATACATACACATACACACACACACACACCCCATACTCATACATATAAAAATTGCATGTGATTATATAAGCATGAAAAATATGGCCATCACATATCTACACATGCTTAGATTAAAATAATGCAATTTCAGGGCCAGGCTAAGGCTTGTAATCCCAGCACTTTGGGAGGCCAAGGCGAGCAGATCACCTGAGGTCAGGAGTTCGAGGACAGCCTGACCAACATAGTGAAACCCTGTCTCTACTAAAAATACAAAAATTAGCTGGGCATGGTAGGGGGTGCCTGTAATCCAAGCTACTCAGGAGGCTGAGGTAGGAGAATCACTTGAACCTGGGAGGTGGAGGTTGCAGTGAGCCAAGACTGTGCCATTGCACTCCAGCCTGGGCAGCAAAATAAAATAAAATAAGATAATGCAATTTCGGAATTTTCTTTTAGCTTTATGTCTTTTTATTTCTGTAGAGATGGGATCTCACTCTGTTGGTCAGGCTGATCTCAAACTCCTGGCCTCAAGCCATTCTCTCACCTCAGGATCTCAAAGTGCTAGGATTACAGGCTTGAGCCACTATAGCCTGGTAATTTTTAAAACAATTATTTATAAAATAACATAGAAGAAGCTTTTCTCGTCATGAAAAAAGAAAGTAAAGAAACAAATGCCAGGAAATTCTAGGTTGTTTTAGCAGCAATTTCTTATCTCCCAGGAAAGACAAAAACACCATTATGGGAGCAGCTTAGCATAGCTTAAAAGCACAATTGGATGATATTTAATAGCAAAAGGATGCAGCTTGGGACAGCTGTGGGATCCCATAAGCGCTAGACGGTACACACATTCTGAAGTGTAATGATGGCCAAGCTCTATTACTAGACTGCATTATTCTGCTTAGTGTAGAAATTTCATGAAAAAGTTATAAGGATCTGTGGGAGGATGTGCTGAGAACGGTCAGAATAATTTATTAGTACATATACTGCTTTATTTGTCACTGAATTGTGTCTTCCCACACCCACACTTGTCACAAGCTGTCTTTAAGCACCCCTCTTCAGAAGAGGTCTGTTTATTGAACCCCAAAGTGAAAGTTGTCTGAAAGACTCTTTCCTCACTTGTTTTTGTTTTCCTGCAGTCTACTATTCCAAGGTTGTTCTAAGGGTCTGGGGAAGCAACAAGAGGAAGTTCTTTTCCATGGCTTGACCATGGAAAAATATCGGGGTGATTAACAAAATGGAAGTTAGAACCCCTATTCTTGCCACAAGCTCATGTTAAGCAGGCTTATAACACCCAACATAAAAACAATCCAAAAAATGCTAGCTTTCACTGCTTCCTTCTTTACCTGGATCCCTCAACAGTGTGTTTCAATCCTTACTAATTCCCCATATGCCATCTCTCATTCTCTGCCCTGCTCTCTGCCTCTTCCTGTCTATCTTCTATCTTTAGGTCCTACTGGGCAGACATAACCTAGAGTTCTATAGCAGTTTATAAGTTGCCTAGTTCTTATCTTCTCTATGGGGTTAGAGGAAGATGACCTGTGTCACACCAGACGTTTCTGTCAACTGACAGTAAGAAAGAGCAGTGGGTTATAGACAGTTAAGGAAGACAGAATTCCAAAAAATGATAATCTCATGAAATAGTATACATAGCAAAAAAATATAGAATGCATTTAGCCAATTAGAATTTTAACTATTGTCATTACTTGCAATTAGGAACGTATCTGCAGTCCATATGGGAAGAATTCTAGGCCCTAATAGTAGCGGCCTATACACATTAAGACTATGATAATACCACCAGATGTCTTTCATCATGAAAATTGTAACTATATTTGCTCATATACTCACTGGGATTGCAAAAATGTCAAGGGATACTTGTTATGCCTTATTATGAAGAGAATAAGCATACCTTACAGAAGGTTTTAGAATACACCAGCTTACCTGAAAAGTAGATGATCTAAAGTGGTCCTCTCTACTAGCTGTGAGTTTATTTGATAGTCTAAGGGAAAGTGAAAGGTGGTATATATTATATCCAATACTCTGCTCCACATTACCAAGCTTAAAAGATATTCTTCTGCCAGAGAGTATGTAGTCACTGCATTTTTCAAATCCTGTGTGATATGTACTATCACGTAGTTTGTTAAAAGCAACATACAGAGTAAGATGTATATTTTCCACTTTTAAAGCCCTCTTCATTTCTCTGAGATCAAGAAAAGGATAGCACAGGAGACAACTCATAAAATTTAAAAAGAAATATTCAAAAGCATATCAATTCAACAGATATTCTCTTCACCTAAGTATTTTTATTATACACGGTTCTGTCGCTTCCTGGAAGACATTTTACCACGAAAAAATTTTGTCTTTTATTGCCTGGAATAATTGGCATCAAAGTAAATTGAAATCTTTGTGTTCTCAGCAAAACTTGGAGAAGAAAACAAGTTCACTTACTTTTATTTTTAAGAAAATACTTGGAGTAAAACTCAGTGACTACAATCTGGGAGGCAGGGGTGGATTTTAAATGTATAAACCTTTATTCTCTGGAGATGGTATTTTCAGATGCCTTTTATTTAATATCAAAATCAGGGGTATACTTATTATTTGCCATATGATAAACTTGTCATTCAATAATTCCAAAATATGAAATAAATCATAATCATGTTTCTGTTACATCAAAACTTTTACTCTGAGTGGTAGGGCTAGTGGTAAAGTTTTTTGGTCACTCTTTCTTTCTCCTTTCAGGAGTTCTCTTCTCCTTAAAACTTCCTCAAACCTGACCATCATAACGACCTTTGGTATATACAGATATTCATATTGCACATCACATTTCCAAAGAGGCTAATTTTAAGGTCTGCTATTGTGGTTCAAATTTAATCATTCCAAATATGATTTGACAGCTGTTAATAAAGGTGTGATAACACCTAGAATTATTTCCAGTTTACTAAGTTTCCTTATTAATAGAAAATTATTTAAGACACAAAGAAGATTCTGTAACAATGGAACTCATTTGATAGAGGAGGGAAGGACTGGGGATTCATTTGTTGTTTTTTCATGGTGGGATGGAGTACATGCAGGCTGGAAGGGAGGCCAGTGACTCCCTGTCTTCACAGTCCCTCCATGTACAAAGCTAAGTACTCCCAGACTCCCAGTGAATGCCCTAAGCAATCCTATAGATGACCAGAAGCAAAAATTAAGCTCAAAAAACCCCATAATATTAAGAAATATGTCAATGGAGGAGTTTATCTTATCAAATCTACTTTGGGAAAATATGAATGGATTTGATATGATTGTAAGTTCTAAAATCACATAAAACAAATTTGCTGTCTATATTAGTCCATGTTCATACCACTGATAAAGACATACCTGAGACTGGGAAGACAAAGAGGTTTTAATGGACTTAGAGTTTCACATGGCTGGGAAACCTCACAATCATGGTGGAAGGCAAGGAGGAGCAACTCACTTCTTATATGGATAGCAGCAGGCAAAAAGAGAGAGAGAGCTTGTGCAGGGACAATCTGTCTTACAAACCCATCAGATCTCGTGAGATTTATTCACTGTCATGAGAACAGCACAGGAAAGACCTGCCCCCATGATTCAATTACCTCCCACTGGGTCCCTTCCACAACATGTGGGAGTTCAAAATGAGATTTGGGTGGGCACACAGCCAAACCATATCACTACCATTCGTAAATTTAAAAAAGAGAGATGGAATGATAGATTTCTTAAAGCTTTTTATCATTCTTTTGTGGTTTCCCTTATCTCTCCCTCATATACTAGACTTGATGGCATTGTGCTAAAAATATATTTTAAAAAATATTTTGAGCATACTATGAAAACATATAGCTTCATCGTCTTCCATTTAAATGTACTAATGATATTGGATTCATAATTTGTGGTTTGATTTTTTGGGGAGGAAAACTTGGGATCCTGAAAGCTAAAGTAATCTTAATGAAAATAACTGCATATGTTATGTTGCCTAGGAAAAAATGCAATATAGTATAAACAAATTATTTTGAGTTATTGATTTGTCTACCAGTTTGTTTTTCATTGGTTATTAAACCAATATGCCAAGTTCCTTGTTTTATTTATTTGTATTGACACATTGATGAATTTGTCTCTGAAGGCTTGAACTTCTTCCAATACAAAACACTTTCTACTTAAATATGCTTTTTTACAATCTTACTACTTTATTTAAAATTTTGTTATTGATAGGATCTTTGCCATGCTGAGTCCGGAATACACACTGGAGAAAATAAAATTGATATAAAATATATCTAGAGTGTAAATGAAAAGGACAAGGTAACAAACTTAAAGAGTGTCTATTTCAACAGTTTTACATGCCTTACCTCATTGATATAGCTTATTTGACCATAAAGGTAAATATGATTACCTAAATTTTAAATCTAAAGTAATGAACTCTCAGTAAGTTTATATATTTTTTCTATGACCTCACAGTTACTGAGTGATAGAGTTAAAAGTCAAAATGCGGGCGCCTGTAGTCCCAGCTACTCGGGAGGCTGAGGCAGGAGAATGGCGTAAACCCAGGAGGCGGAGCTTGCAGTGAGCTGAGATCCGGCCACTGCACTCCAGGCTGGGCGACAGAGCGAGACTCCGTCTCAAAAAAAAAAAAAAAAAAAAAAAAGGTCAAAATGGCTTCAGCGTGTGTTCTGTTTAATTAGTCACCCTAAAGACATATAAATTTATTGAAGACATGCTGATCAATATTTATATAAGAAACAGAGAAAAGAGTCTCTGCTATCCCCAAAATATTTTTAAAATTAATCTTTTCAGATAGAATCATGGGATGATACATTAGCAGATTTCTCTCCTTTTGGAAGAATTTGAGTCCTTGGCATGGCATTTAAACCTCCCTACAATTAAGGCCAAACTACTTTCCAGCTTTATCTCAACTACTTCAGTTCTCATACAGCAAATACTAGCCAGACAGCTTTAGGCTTCCAAGACATTCTCCAAACTTGCCTGCATTTATTATTGTATTGCATCATAAACCCAAACCTGTGTTTATAATGTACATGGTATGTCCAGTCTAAAATAAGCTACTCTGCAACCCCTGCCTCCCAGATCATAGACATATTACCCTAGCTATGTGTTTAGCTAACTCTTTTACCCATCAGTCTTTTCTGAAAGGTTACCTTCTTCATGAGGCCTACTTTACCCTCCCTTGTTAATACTGAACCTCTCCTCGATCCCTCCCTCAGTCTCCCTTATTCTTGTTTTCTTTTTATAGTCTCCATGGCACTTCTAACAAAATTCTCAGTTAACATATTTATTGCTTCTAGTGGCTTATTTTCTGTGGCCCTCTCCCCTTAAGAAAGTGCAGTCCTTAAAGGCAGCTTCCTTTGTTCACTGATCTATCCCGAACACCTGGAATAGTTTAGAGATGAACAGGCATTTAACCGCTATTGGGTGAAAGTTGTATCCTCTCTTTCCTTGGATGCTCTCTAGAGTTGCAACTATTAAACCCTTCTGCTGGTGGCTGCACCTGGGCACACAAAAGCTGTTCCCTCAGCAGCTTTATACAGGAATGGCAGGACAAGTCATTCTGCAGAGAAAAGGAGCATTGGGAGAGAGAAGAGGGACACAGCAAGGAACACACTGAGAAGCTGAGGAAGAGGCAGTCTTGAGTTTTGATGACTTTTAATGTAGGATTTAATTTTTCAAGAAGCTTGATTTTGCTTCTGTTGGTTGGGTGTGGGAGAAAGACCTTTACCCTTTTTTTAATCTACCTGATTTTGTTTAAACTATATTATATAGGTTTTTCTTATGTGAAACCAAGAGAATCTCAACCAATACAATGTTAATCTTCTCCTTCTTTTAACTTCTGTCAACATCTTGCCTCAATATGTTTTAAGTAATTTGCATTTAGTTGTGGGAAGATCTGTTTCCCACAGATTTACAGACATCTGTGAGTAACTATTGATTGTCTTTCTGTGTTATATTCTCAATGGTGTCCACTGTTGTGGGTCAATGGTTTGGTTTTGATGTTTGGGTTTTGGTATATTTCTCTGGAACTGGAGTTTTAAAATGAAGAAACTGAGCCTGTAGATAGATACAAAGTGACTTTATTTATTTATTTATTTATTTATTTATTTATTTATTTACTGAGACAGGGTCTCCCTGTGTCACCCAGGTTGGAGTACAGTGGCACGATTTCAGCTCACTGCAGCCTCGACCTCCCATGCTCAAGTGATCGCCCCACCTCATCTTTCCAATTAGGCGGGGCTACAAGTGCACACTACCACACCTGGCTAATTTTTTTGTATTTTTGGTAAGACAGGGTTTGACCATGTTGCCCAGGCTGGTCTGGAACTCCTGAGCGTAGGGGATCCACCAGCCTCGGCCTCCCAAATTGCCGAGATTACAGGTGTGAGCCACCACGCCCAGCCCGAAGTAGCTATTTTAAAAACCACAGCATGTAGTTATAGAAATAGCTTCTCACTAATTCTTTGTCCTTTATAACATGAACAAAAATATTGACTTGTAGATTGCTGATAAATATTTGAAATTTACTGAAATAACATTTTTGTAAACTTTTTGGTGCCTAACATATCTAGATACAGGGCTAAATGTTTGATAACTGTTTTACGTAATCATCAAAACAACCATCCACCACAGTTGTTCTTATTCTTTTTTTTTTTTTTTTTTTTTGAGATGAAGTCTTGCTCTGTCACCCACGCTGGAGTGCAGTGGCACGATTTTGGCTTACTGTAACCTCCGCCTCCTGGGTTCAAGCAATTCTCCTGCCTCAACCTCCTGAGTAGCTGCGATTACAGGCACCCGCCACCAAACCTAGCTAATTTTTTGTATTTTTAGTAGAAATGGGGTTTCACCACGTTAGACAGGCTGGTCTCAAACTCCTGACCTCAGGTGGTCCGCCCACCTCAGCCTCAAAAAGTGCTGTGATTACAGGTGTGAACCACAGTGCTCAGCTGTTCTTGTTCTTCGCTTCCATCTCTTCATTTATGGATTATGACATAGACAAGAAGAGATGAGTCAACCTGGTCAAAGTCACGTAACTAGTAGGAGACAAAGCCTATACTCCAGCTCAGAGGCAGCCTCTTGTAGAGCTTAAGGAAATGCCCTCTGGAGCAGAAGTGCCCAGGTTAGAATCTTTGCTCTGCCAGTTCAAGCTGTGTGACCTCGGGCAAGTTACCTACTCTGTTCGTACTTCAGTTTTTTCCTCTTCAAAATAAGCTTGATAATAAGAGCATTCACCTAGGAGACTTGTGTTAAAGATTCAGCTAATTTGTAATATGCTTAGAACATCCTGGGCATATAATAAATCCTAGATAAAAATATTTCTTGATTTTAAAAAGTTCGTACTAAATCCTATGCTTTTTCTTTCACTTCCTTTCTTGCCCAGCATCTGGCACATGGTGGTGATGATAATAATAATAATAATAATAAGTATTATAATTTTAATAATGACATGATTATTCATAATATTAATAGTATGAATAGAGACATTTTCCATAAACATGACACATTTGGAAAATAGAAGTAGTCCAAAAATTTTTTTTTTCAATTGCTTCATTTTCATTCTCACCAATGGTGCTAACTGATGATGGTATGTTACTTTTATAAAGCACTTACTAAGCTAAATACCATTCTAAGCCCTCAAGATGTAACAAAAAGAAAAGAAAAAAACAATAAAAAGCCAAATAAAGCTAAACACCTCAAAAAACATCATTTTAAGTACGCTATGAGGAGTTTGCTCTTGTTGTCACATTTCAGGAGTGAAGAAACTGGCAGTATAGATAGCTTAAGTGTTGCACAGAGACAGCCTTTAGTCATGTTACTTGCTGATTTAAAATGTGTTTTAAATGATAATGAAAGCACAACTGCACATATCTGAGCAGAACACACTACCTAGTGAAATTAGTAGTATTTATTTTTGATGATTAAAATATAAAATTGTAGGATTTTAAGTGTATCCAAATTCTAAGCCCCACGAAAGTATATATTAAGTACAAATTTGGGGGAAATAATCAGGTTCTCACTTAAGGTGCATCAGCAAGTGCTACTAATTACATTCTCGGAATAAATCTACTCTTCCTTTGCTTTACTTCCCCCAAAAGTGAGTATCTGGATGCTAAATTAAACCTATATGTTTAGAATGAACAACAAATAACACCTTAATTGAATTTTCATTACTCATATGAATGCATTACCACTCTGTCTGAATTTTCCAGGAACAAATAACTGAATTCTCAGAAAGTAATTTTAACAGTTTAGTTAAAACCCAGAGCCTTTCCTGTATTATATATTTTAATATACTGAAATGAGGAGATAAAATTTGGATAACAGATTTAAGTATCGGACACGCATCAACACAAGCACAGACCTAATATTTGTGAAGGCTATCGCTTGAGTGAGATTTATATGTATTTTCTTCAATGTAATCTCCCTTAACCTGTTTATGCATGAACCTTAAATTTAAAAATCACCATTGATATTTGAAATATGAATCCTACATCACACATAACAGTTGCTTTTTAAATTATACTTAAAAGTATAAATAATGCTATCTGACAGGAAAATCTAAGTTAAATGTACTGCACATATACTGCCTGAGTTTTAATTGAACAATATCATAAGATAATATGGCATTTAATTAATGGTTACTTACAAGAAAGAGCTTAATGCAGTAGTATGAAAACTGAAAACTGAACAGGAAAGGAGTTGTGTTTTTTTTTCCCATTTATATTTTACAGTACAGTTTTCCAAGGACATGTAACAACTGTTGGCATTTATACATCAAACAAGAGCATGACATCGAGATATGTAAAGAGAGAACTGAGTAACATATGAGGAATGATGTACAAAATACCAATCATGGTGGAAATGTGAGATCAAATAGACAAAAAATAGGACATAGAGGATGTGAATAAAAAGAATATGATTTGATAGCTATGTGTATAGGGAGAGAAAATTCTGCCCTACAGAGAAAAATAAAATATATTATATATAATAATAGAGGGACATTTATAATAAGCAAATGTATCACACTAGAAATAAAATCTCAAAAATCCCCTAAAGAAAACACGAAAAAGGCTATATTTTCTGATCCAAATGCAATGAAGGTAGAAATTAGAAACAAAAGAATAAAAAATAAAATCTAATGCTTGGGGAAAACAAGCTTTAAAGACAATAAATTCCTCTTTTTTTGACATTTGGATAGTCAAAAAATAATCTCTGAAATGACGATGTATTTTCAAACGAACAATATGAGAAACACTACATACAGAATGCATCCACATTGGTACACATAGGATAACATTTAACTTAATGTATATGCAGTTATAAAAGAAACAAAAAGCATAAAATGACTTAAGTCTCCTTTAAATAAATGAAAGATCAACAATAAAAATATGGAAGAGAACAACCGATAAAAATAAAAATGGAAATTAACATGTTAAGACAAAAAAGAAACTTCATCAATGAAACACACTGATTCTTTGAAATAATCTATAAAGTATACCTTGCTTGTTTGACAAATGATGAAAAGAAGTCATTAAAATATAAATCACATTAATAATAAAAGGTCTATATAACAACCATACTAGGAAATAATTTAAAACATTATAAAAGAAAGTATTATTTATACTGTTGAAAATCAAAGTAATTTTCAACTAATTGGAACTAGATTTAAGAAACATACAAGTTGCTTAATCCTCATTTAAAATGGTAGATTATCTAAATATACTAAAAAGTCAAAGAATAAAAAACAAATTATTCCATTCAATTAGCACCAGCTATTTGTTTAAATATATATATATAATACTATAATTCTTATAGTATTCAAACTATTACAGAGCACTTAAAAATATAGAAACTTCACAACCAAAATTCTGCTAACAAATTACAAGAATACAGAAGATAAACACGGTATAGATTACACTCATTTTGGTGCAAAATAAATGAATAAAGCATTAATAAATAGAATTTAGCTGAACATTAAGTGAATGATCCATCATGAGCTAGCAGACTTTATCCAATAAAGAATTATTATTATTAAGAGATTTATTATAATTTAGTATTATTATAGGTTAAAAGAGAAAACACAAAATTATCTTAATGGATGATGAAAAAGTCATTTGATGAAATTTAATAGCCATTAATAATTAATTTTTAAGAAATGCTTATCAGGCTAGAAATATAAGGATATGCCCATAACTTGGTAAGAAATTTACCTGAACTATGGTCTTAACAGGGGACATTATGGAACAAGACATAGACGTTTAGTATTTTTAGTATTGTAATGGAAGTTCTACTTAATTCAATGGTATAAAGAAAAAAAAACTATTTATGTCAGAATTATACATAACACTGCCTCTTATAGTATCCATACAAACTAACTGAAAAACTCCCTGAAAAAATGTGTATTCTATAATGTGACAGGTGCAATCTAAATGTTCAAAAATCAATAGCTTTCTCTATGCCAATGATAATCAATTTAGGAAAGTTAAATTTATTGTTAAATTTAGGTATCCTTCTATCTTCAGAGTATAAAGTGAGGGTTAAACTATAGAGATATATGGCTAGTGACCAAACTAAAAATCCATTATTGTCTTCTTTAGAACTAATAGTACTTCTGTATTATTGGGGGACAGCAATGTGCCCAGCTAAGCATCAACATTTCCCAGCATCCCTGAAGGTAGATATGGCTGTGTTCTGACCAGTCACATAGAAGTGAATATTTTAGAGACAGATTTCATAGACAGCTCCTTCAAGTAGATCGAACAGGTGAAGGAAGCTCTCTTTCTCCATTAACCCCTTCTGTTTCCTGCTGTCTGGAATGCAGGTGCCATGGCTGGAGTACCAGCAGCGCAGGAACAATGGAACAGAAAAAAATAAACAAGAAGCTAGGGGACTGATTTATTCCTGGAGCTGACAAAACAGCATGGACTGTTTGCATGGGAAATAAAGCTCATGTGTGTTTAAATTGCCACTGTTGTTTTTTGATTGTCTGTTTTGTGCAGCAAATCCTAACAATAATTTACATGAGGTGCAAGGAATTTTGAGATGATTTAAGATAATGCTTTAAATGGCAATATGGTAAACCACAAGTGTTAGAAAGAAGAAAAGCATTTGACAACATCAAGCCCGCCTGCTGCTACTTACAAAATTAGAGCAGTTATTTTATTAGGAGGAGACGGTGAAATTCACATACTGATGTTGGAAAAATATATATTCCCACTGGTGAGAGAGTATATATCTAAGAATGTTCTTGGAATAGGTGTCCTCTAGTCCCATGCTACTCTAAATATCGTTAGGCTTTGTTTTTCCTTTTGAAATTATTCCAGGATTTAAGAGGCAGAGATCATGTGGTAAAGCTTCATTAACTCAATATAAAAATGGCATAGGCCGGGCGCGGTGGGTCACGTCTGTAATCCCAGCACTTCGGGGGGCCGAGGCAGGCGGATCACTTGAGATCAGGAGTCCAAGACCAGCCTGGCCAACATGGCAAAACCCTCTCTCTACTAAAAATACAAAAATTAGCTGGGCGTGGTGGTGCGTGCCTGTAATCCCAGCTACTCGGGAGGCTGAGGCGGGAGAATTGGTTGAACCTGCGAGGCAGAGGTTGCAGTGAGCCAAGATCATGCCACTGCACTGCAGCCTGGTCGATGGAGTGAGACTCTGTCTCAAAAAAAAAAAAAAAAAAGAATGGCATAAAACTTCCAAAATCTTACTTCTGAGAGAATCACACTTTCATATGGATGATTTCATTCAAAATTTTTACTTAGGATAATTATGTGATTACTATGAGCAAAACATACCCAATGTGCTCTAAGTTATTACTTTTATTTAGTTCTTCTCCTCAAAACCATCTTTTCCTTAAGTATGAAAAATACGTTTTAAAAGTTCATGATGTAATGAACAGTTGCAAAACTTACCCTAAGAAAGCAGATTTTAAATTTCCCCTCTGAATATTACACACTACATGGCACATTAAGAGGAAGACCATACTAAACTTGTAGGTGACTCTATTTTTAAGAAATTTAAAGTCATAATATTAGCATAAAAACAATCCTTTGAAAATGTTCTGAGAGTAAGAGGTATTAATTCTGTCATACTGATTCAGGTGATTTTTTTTGTGTGTATATATATAAAATATAAATATCAATTATGAAGAGAAAAACATAACAACCAGACTGCACGAGTGTATACTGGGAAATAACATAGAGATGATTTATTTAAACCTTCCATAGTCTATGGGAAGATCCCATTCAGTCAAATACCATAATCCATAATCAATAGGAAGGCCCCATTCATTCAAATACCCTATTCCATAGTCAATAGGAAGGTCCCATTCAGTCAAATACCCTAATCCAGAGTCAATGGGAAGGTCCCATTCAGACAAATACCCTAATCCAGTGTCAATGGGAAGGTCCCATTCAGTCAAATACCACAATCCATAGTCAATGGGAAGGTCCCATTCAGACAAATACCCTAATCCAGTGTCAATGGGAAGGTCCCATTCAGTCAAAATACCCTAATCCAGTGTCAATGGGAAGGTCCCATTCAGTCAAATACCCTAATCCAGAGTCAATGGGAAGGTCCCATTCAGCCAAATACCCTAATCCATAGTAAATGGGAAGGTCCCATTCAGCCAAGCACCACAATCCAGAGTCAATGGGAAGGTCCTATTCAGTTAAATACCCAATAATCGGGGAGGGGTGTCCTACTGGGTACAGAACAGTAAAGACCGGTAGGAATGAAATAATCCACCCCCAACAACTTTCAGGGAGGCTCCCCTCAGGACTCGCTTAGAGGAACATCAAGAACTACAAAAGAGTAATGTCAGATACTTGCAGGAATTTGGGGCAGACAAGAGCTGAAATGTCAGGTAGAGAAGAAAAAAATGTTTTAGAATGTCACTAGAGAATAGGAGAGACTCCTGAAGAATGATCAGGGCCAGGCTCCACAGACAGTTTCATGAATATTACAGATATTTACAAAAACTGCAGCAATTCTTGAAATTTTGATTTTCTGTATGATCTGACATCTGACTTTTTTCTACTGTTGCCAGCTTTTTAAAAAATTCTGAAAAAAAATTCTCAAAACGAAGTGTTCTGACTGTGGAATAAATGTGTAAATGTAAACTTCTGATATGGAATATAAAATGGAATACAGCCTCCTGTTGTCCTCCATCTCCACTCGCCACCATACATATTACCTTCACACGAGGTTTTCATCATTTTCCATACATGCCTTTTGTTGCCCTTCTATATATCCACAACTGATCGCTTTCTCTGCTTGGAACGCACGTATTCACATTACCTCTTGATGGAATTCTAAATATTATTTCAAAGTCCAACTTGAATGCCCTTTCCTTTATGGAAAGTTATTGGATTGCCTCATCCACTCTCTATCTTTCCTCTTCACCCCTAGAACAGCATTAGTTGATGCATCCATCTGTATATAGCAACATATAGTACTTGAACTGTACTGTAGAAGTTGTTTGATTGCATATCTGTCTTCCCTGCCCCACATCACAAACAGCACTGAGAATACTTTAAGAGCTAAGATCTCTGGCACATAATGACATTTGATGCACATGAATGAAAGGGGATTGGAGAGAAAGTTGCAGTATCCTAGCTGAGGGAAAGATTACCTAATGGAAGTTTATGAGTTAAGAAAAGGGAGGAAACATCCACTTTCTTCTTTTCTTTTCTCTTTTCTTCTTCTTTTCTCTCAACTACTTTCCACTTCTCATTCATGCCCAGCTTTATGGCCCGGAAGCCACTATCTATGCATAGAGTGGAAAAAGGCCTTAGAGAAAACCTTACCCTCCACCTCTAATTTTCGAATAAGAGCAGTGACCTGTCAAGGGGCTTAACCCTAAAAAGGTGCAGATTTAAAAGGGGACTATATTTCTTCACTCCTAGAAAAATAAAGTTTTCTTTGTATCTTTCATAACTATTAAAATTTAGAATAAATTATATTCTTCTAAGAGGTTAAAAATGTTTTGGGGAACTTAACTACTCTCTGAAAACATCATGATTATAAAAGTCATTTGGATTTGTGAAAGGACTTACTTTTATAAAATATAACATACTCTGTAAGTTGACAATTAATTGCATATAAATATGGTAAAATATTACAGAACAAAAGTACAAACTCCGTATTTCTTTCTTTGATGCATCCTCAGAGCCCACAAGCCCCTGGCAAAAACTAGACACCTAGTGAATATTTTTGAATGAACGTGCACATGAATAATGTAGTGTGCCATATTCAGAAACAAGTATAAGTTTATTTATACCTTTTTAGGGTTAAGCCCCTTGTGTGAAAATCCTAGTGCCAGCATTTACAGGGTCTTCGAAATTGGGACATTGTAAACCTGACCAAGGCTAAATGTGATGGCTCACACCTGTAATCCCAACACTTTGGGAGGCCGAGGCAGGAGGATCTCTTAAGCCCAGGAGTTTGAGACCAGCCTGGGCAACATAGTGAAACCCCGTCTATACAAAAGCTAAAAAAGAAAAAGAAAAAATAGCCAGGTGGGGTGGTGCATGCCTGTGGTCTCAGCTCCTAAGAAGGCTGAGGTGGGAGGATTACTTGAGCCCTGGAGGTCAAGGCTGAAGTCAGCCGTGATTGCGCTACTGCTTTCCAGCTGTGGCAACAGAGCCACACCCTGTCTAAAAACAATAAATATATAAATAAAGTTGACTATGTAATGTGTGTAAATATCCCATTCTGTGATATTTCAAAACTGTAATCGGGCAGACTATTCACCTAAAAACAGAAGATCTATTAATACATTCTGAGCAAATAGTGAAATTATGGAGTAGCTGGTTTGCTATTCGTTTCATGACATCCATTAAAAAAGGTGAAACTATCCCATTGAATTGGCTTCATTTCTATTAACTTATTGAAATTATCACCCTAATCTAAGCAAGCTAAATGACATTGTTTACTAGGGACTGCTTTATGAGTATTTTTTTACCCTTTTTGAAATCATAAAGATATTAGTTCAATTGCCAGTTGATTTAGGGACCAATACTGACATAACATTTTAGAACCACGTGTTTAACATACTATGTTTTGCATTTTGTTTCTACATATATTAAAATTTTAAAACCTATATTTTTTAGAAATAAAATCTTTTTAGAGAGTGAAAGCAAGGTGTTCTTAAATACCCCCTAATAATTCCATAGTCATTTTAACGTCATTAAAAGCTTGAACCTCAAAAAGGTATTGATCATACGTGGCCACTAGACATAACAGTCAAAACACTACCGATGTCTGCTGCCTGTAATCACTGACATCCCTGAATCCATAACACAATACCACATGCCTAGAGTTATAACTTCGTAAATCATTATATCCACATTGCTGTCATGAACTGCTGTTTCTTCCTTTTTTAAAAAAAATACGTGCAATAGCCAAAGGGATCACAAGGATCCTACTCCAGGCTCTGCTTGTGGGTGTTTTTCAAGACTTCTTGGGTGATTTTCAACATGCTGAGAAAATGTGCAAATCCTTTATAAGAAAATAACGTTATGGGAAACACAATTAAACCGTTCCACTTTACAAATCCAGCTGACTTTAAAATGTCTATTCATTTATCTTACAGGCAATAACCCTCGAGCACTGTTCACAACTACATGGTTAATTCGCATTCACGTTCCACTTTATAAAGAGGAAAGAAATTCTTGAATTCGTGCAGTATAAAATGTGCACTTCTCTGTTTAATCGTTTCAGAGGAATCGTGGATGAGAATATTGATTCTGATCTCTATTTCTTTTTATGTATTGGGTTATCTTTCTTAATGACAAACAAAAATGTATATATATTTATGCTGTACAATGTGATGTTTTTATATATGTATACATTAAGAAATGGGTAAATCAAGTTATTTAACATACATGTTACGTATCACACATTATATTTTTCTGGTGAGAACTCTTATAATCCACTTTCTCAGAAATTTTCAAGTACACAATATGTTGTTATTAACTATAGTCATTGTGATGTACAATACATCTCTTATATTTATTTCTTTTGTCTAACTAAAATTTTGTGTCTTGTCAAAAAAATCTCTCCGGTCCCCTCATTCTCTAGCCTCTGGTAACTACCATTTTACTCTCTGTTTCTATGAATACCACTTTTTTAGATTCCACATATGAGTAAGATTACATGGTATTTGTCTCTCCAAGTCTGACCTATTTCAGTTAACATAATGTTTTCTAGGCTCATCCATGTCGTCACAAATATCAGGCTTTCCCTCTTTTTTAAGGCTGAATAGTATTCCATTGTGGGCACTTTGGTTGATTCCATACCATGGCTATTGTGAATAATGCCACGGTGGACACGACAGTGAAGGGCTGTCTTCCGCACGGTGATTGCCATCTTTTGAATATATACCCAGCAGTGGGAGTGTGATGATCTCTGCTTCTATGATACTCCACAGGTCCTCACTTAACATCATGGATAGGTTCTTGGAAACTGTGATTTTAAGCAAAGTGGCATACAATGACCAATTCTACGGCATGTAAGACTTATGGGACCACTTTTCCCATATGTGAATTGATACAAACAAGAGCATAACTTCCTGTGGTACATTTCTGATCACAAAACATCACTAAAGTTCTAAATAAAGACCAAAGTAATAAAGACCATAGTAATAAAAATGAAATACATATGAGCTATGCATAGATTTAAGAAAGATTAATTAAAACAAATCATTTAAGTATTTACCTGCTTATTCCAGTTCAGGGTTGTTGGTGGCTGGAGCCCAGCACAGCAGCTCAGGACAACAGGCAGGACCCCCATTGGCCAGGATGTCCTTTTATCATAGGGTAACTCACACCCACTCACCCACACTCACCCACACTCATCCACACTCACTCACACTCCCCCACACTCTCCCACACTCACTCATACTCACCCACACTCACCCACACTCACACTCACCCACACTCACCCACACTCACCCACACTCACTCACACTCCCCCACACTCACATTCACCTTCATTCACACTCACACTCACACTCACACCAGGGCCACAGAGACACCTGTTTATCTAATGGGCTCAGCTTTGGTGCATGAGAGGAACTTGGAGTCCCTGGAGAAAACCCACGCAGATATGGGGAGAGCATGCAGACTGCACACAGACAGGGGCCTGGATAGAAGCAATTGTTTTTCTCATAAAAGTGATGACAAAAGCATGTTGAATGAAATGTAATTTGAGGACCTGCTGTTATCAGAACACTGAAAAAAAAAAGTGGGGTTACTGTGGATCAACAGAGAGAAAAATTACCAATAGAGGACCAGAAGACCTAAACCTTTATGTTCAGGAAGTTCTCCATTTTATTGGGAGAAAAATAAAATAACCATAGAGTAACTTACTAATATACCTATATGTACATGTGCATATGGATACATAGTCTGGACTAATTTATCAATTTATTTATCTACACATCTATTTATATTCATCACTAATTTAGACACACACAGACACGCACACAAACATATGTACATGGTAAGTTAATATAATGTAGTGAAAGGTGTGTCATATGGAGTTTACCACTGTCAAAGGTATTAGCCGTGAATTTGAAACCAGCTAACTTTGTGCAAATGTGACGCTTCATAGCCATTGAAGATGCAGAAGATATGCATAGATAGTTCAGTAGCTTCATCCCTAACAAAACCATTTCATTTTACCATGCTGTCCCTATATGGCCCTCACAGCATTTTGCATGATCTTAAGCCACCTTCTTTATTACTTATTATCATTATTATTATTATTATTATTATTTGAGATGGAGTCTTGCTCTGTCACTCAGGCTGGAGTGCAGAGGCTTAATCTCGGCTTGCTGCAACCTCTTCCTGCCGGGTTCAAGTGATTCTCCTGCCTCAGCTTCCTGAGTAATTGGGACTACAGGCATGTGCCACCATGCACGGCAATTTTTTTTTTTTTCGCATTTTTAATAGAAATGGGATTTTGCCTTATTGGCCAGGCTAGTCACGAAATCCTGACCTCAGGTGATTCGCCCCCCTCGGCCTCCCAAAGTGGTGGAATTACAGGCATGAGTCACCATTGTTTATTATTAACATTTATTATTGCCCGTTGTTTATTATTAACACTACTAGTGTTAGTATTATTATTGCTTATCTTCCCCTTCCAGAAGGTAAACTCCCTAAGGACAGGGACCTTGTCATTTTTTTCACTGTGTACCACACTGAAGCCAAGAACTTGGCCCTTAGCAGATATTTATTTAATATTTGCCAAATGGATACATACATGAATGTAACACTAATTCTTACTATATGATGTTAAAGGCAGGTGGTACTGGTAGGGAGGGTGACTTCATGTATAGATAATATAATGACATTAATAATGATAATAAGGTACTTATTTTGAAAATGTGAAAGTACATTTTCAAGTTCAGACACAAAGCTCTAGTTGATCGTGGCATTCATTTGTCTAAACTTAGAAAATGTCCTAGAACGATAGTAAAGAGAAAGAATGGAATAATATTCAGTTGCTGATACAAAGGAGATGGTACATGTGCTCCCCAGCCCTGTTTAGTGTATCAAGGGCCAAGGCCAAAGCACCTAACCTCTGGGTCTACCCAGTGATTGTTAAAAGATATTAAGGTATAGAAAAGCCTATCCTTTTCTGGCCCAAGGGATTGTAGGAGAAGAAAAGTGAGAAAATAGGGTGTGACAGAGACATTCAGCCAGCCAGCCAAGTCATCAGACACAACAGAGAGTGAAACAAGATAGTTGGAAAATCCTAGAAACAGAAGCCTCTGGATGACCCTCCTGCTGACCCCACAGCCTTAATGTGGACCTCTCAGACTTGCTCCTCCCATGTCAATGTCAATAGAAAGCTAGGTCACAACATGGTCAGACAAAGGGAGGCTCTCCTGAGACTCTGTCCTTCATCTCCATGTGCCATGCAGGGGACAGAGATGTGAATGAAAAGGCTGGCTCTGAAAAAGTGAGGTGGCAGAGCAGCCCCACCACTGAGGCTACTGCCCAACCATACAGATATTTGTCCTCACTGAGCTCTGAACACCCTTGGGAAAAGTTGAGGCTCCGTCAGCAGGAGAGTAGTAAGGTATTTGATGGAAGAGTCTCTGACTCCAACAGGTCAGGTATCGCTCAGGTGGACAGACAGGAGGACAGATGCATAAGCCCAAGCGACAGAAGGAGGTAGACCATACTGTGCCCAATGACCTGGACTTTCCAATGCCCTTGAGAGGGTGTGTAAGACTGTGCTAAAAAATCACAACAGTGAAGCAAAGCTGAACTACAAACCTGGGTAGTCTGATTCTATGCCCTGAGATTTCCCCTTATGTTCCCTTTTTTAAAACATCTAGAATGCCATCTCTTGGCTTCTGGGTTGTTGTGTGTTAACTTTGTCTCCCAACCTTACACACATAGCTACAAGGCAGCTACTTATATTACAGGGAGAAGATAAATATAAAAAGGGAATGAAGATATGGGTTTTGCAGTGATACAGAGCTGGGTTTGAAGCTCAGCCCTACTGCATTCTACCTGTGTCACCTTGATCAAGTGTAACTTTAGTTTAACTGTCTATAAATGGACATAATAGCTGTATCTATTGCAAAGGGTTGTTGTAAGAGTAGAATGAGATCATGCGTGTATCAGTGCACACAAGAAATCCTAGGAAATGTAAGCTGTTGCTATTGAGGAAGAGACAAGATCATTATCTTAACGTGGCACAGATGCTAAGGTGTAGTAGAATTAATTCCAAATCTTCCTAATTGTAGCTAAACCTGATTCTTTGCTATTTCCAATCATTGAGCTTCCTCTTCCAAGTATTAAATCATGTTACTCCTTCTTCCCAAAATTTCCTGTCAACCTCATCTTCCATCTCCCAATCCTTTGCATCTTTTATGATGAGAATAAATGACATTTTTCTGCAAGCCTTCCCTACACCTCCAAGTGGACATAATCTCTTCCTCCTTTGAAGGGTTGTAGCACATGATTTGTAACTCCTTCACCGTCTGCATCATTTCTTCTTTGTAGGATTTCTGAATGGCACCTTATAGGTGTTGGTGTAAAGGAATTCCTTTCCTTATCATGCAATAAACAAACGAAGTCAACAGCTGTATCATGTAAGCATTCTCTGTAGATTCAAGACCCAAAGTATATTCAAAGATTCAAAGCATATGGCCCTGTATCTAGCAGACCATCAAATCCCTTTCGAATTTGCTGTTGGCGCCATTGTCATCAAATCATTCCCCACACGACCTACTCATTTAGTTTCTTAACTCACACAAACTGGAATAGGCGATATCATTTCTGCATGTCTTAAACTTTCATTTTTCACATCAGACGCACCTTGGCATCGTGGTAAGAGCCCAGAATGGACAGCTGGAAAGCATGGGTTACAAAACCAATTCTGCTGCTAAGTATCTTTACGATCTTAAATTGATCATTAGTCTCCTTGGGCCTCCGTTTTTAAAAATCTTGTGATACAAGAGGATTGAACTTGATTGCCTCAGGTACCCACTGGCTCTAACATTTCATCGTGATGTTATTTTACTCTCTTTTCTTCCTCTAAGAAAAATAAAGCCTTCCAGCTTTAAACAGCACTAACCTTAGTAGAGAGTCGACTTATTTGTTTAGTTCACAGTGTTATTGGCATGACCTTTATGGTGCAGTGCCTCCTGTGACACATGATAGAATACCAAAAGTCACAGTCTGCAGCTCAGTCTAATAAAAAATACAGTTTTAATTGTGGGTTGGCCTTACACCATATTACCTTAATGAGACAGCAAAGTGCAAGAACTAGATCCCTCTTGCAAGTACATACCTTGGTTTGCAAATTTCCTAACACATAGTGACAGTGTTGAACTTAACTATAAATGCATGTTGAACTTTGCAGTCCTGATGCAATAGGAAGTAGTTTAATAAGAACATCCTGCAAGTTCCCAGGGTATAAAGCAAGCCGGCCATTCTGAAACTCTCTTCCCCTTGCTGTGATATTAGTTTATACTAAATTTCTTTCTATCACTGAATAAATGTCCTATTTTTATCTCATACTAACACCAACATTGCCCTTAAAGTATTTATAAATAAAAATGCTAATATCTATTAAATGCTTCTGAACTAGTGTGCTCAGTGTGCCTGAGGAACCTTTATCTCTCACACTTGACAACCTCATCTTTGATAAAGTTGAGATCAAATCACTCCTTATAATCACTTCTTAATTTGATTCTCATGATCGCTCAGCCCAACCAGTGAGGACATCCTGTCTTTCTTCACCAAGCAGAAGATAAGAAATCCTTCTTTATTATATTGAATCCCTCTATTTTCCTCACAATCTCAGGCTTTTTGTAAAGATTATAATTTAATCTCTTCCTTCCTTCTCATTTTGAATCATATTATATTGATTTCCTGTTTAAATCTCTCCATACCTTAAGAGAAATAGAGAAATCTATTCCTAGTCTACTCTGTTTGTTTGGGTACTTGACTACTTCTATAAAGTCATCTCACTCCATTATCTGCACACCATCCTCCATCAACTTGCACTCTGGTCCCACCAAGTCTTCCTGGTGACACAAATCTTCCAATGTGAAATAATGAGCAGAAAGCTATGAGAATAAAGAAAGGATCCATACGAATATGTAAAACCCAACATTTGGCTGAAAACATCCAAGGCACCACAGACCAGTTGTATCTGTGAACAACCATTGCTTGTTCCTAGTACCTCATGGCAGCAGATATCTGTACTTTGCCTCTTCTACCTCCCTACTTAAGGTATTGGTTCATTAATTGATGCTTAGACTTAGAGACAAAGCAGTTTGCTGTGGTAGGCAGGGTGTTCCACTAAGGCATAGGGAGAAAGGATGTAGGCTGTCAACACCACTCAGTAGATGACACAAAATAATCATCTCCTCCACTGGCATTTACATCACATTTGCCAGTGGAGATATTTTAGAATGACCATGTCCCCAGTAGCTTTTCTATTTATTCTCTTTTTCTTTTTAATCTTGAAACAATGTAGATACACTAATGTCTAGATAACAGAAGTCGATGGCAAAGAGAAATGAAAAGCCCATTTTCACTGGAGTCAGAGTGGAGAGGTGTAGTTACGTGACTAGTGAGCTGGGCCAAGCATCTGCATTTCACTTCATTGAAAGTAGTCAGAGAAATGGCTTATGTTTATTTAGCATCCAGTATTTTTCAAAGTGCTTTACAGAGATCACTTCATTTAATCCTAAAAACAATCCTTAAAGAAGGAGTGGAGGTTATATTATTATCCTCATTTTACAACTGAGTAAAGTGAGGTATAGAAAAATTAGGCAACGTTCTCACCAGAGAGACTGAGATTTGTACTTAGGCATTCTGCCTCCATAATCCACCTCTTTAAATAAAATACTGGGCTACCTATTGTGTCCAACAACAAACAAGGAAAATATGAAGATTGTTCAGGCAAATGGTTGTCAGTTGTCTTCCATGGCCCAGCGAGACTTTGTTAGTAAAGTATCAGTCTTTATTTCCACCAGCCATCTGTCTACTCTTTGTACTAATTCAACATAAAAAGAAGAATGAGATGGATGCTATTTTTAACCTCCTAGAATATAAACCCTGTATTCATTTGTTTCTTATAAAATTAATTTTGAACTGATTATTTTAAATTATCTGTCTCTTTGGAAGAACACAACCATTTTTTATTGTGAATATATTTATTCTTTCCATTAGTAAATTTAACACGAGCGTCACAAGCAACTTCAAAGGTATGTGATGTGATGGATGAGCTTGGACCAAATCCTAGTGCCTGCTACTTGAGTGGGCAGCCAGTAGAAATTGGACCAATGAATGAATCAACAGTACCTCTATCATTTTCACATAATCATTATTTATTCCACGCCTCTCTTGAAGTAGTATGAAAAATAAAAAATAACATTGCTGAAAACCTAAGTTTATGGTTCAGGTCACAATAGTAAGAATGTACTAAAATGTTTCATACAATTTATTTTGGTGTAAAATATTCTAATTTTCCAGATGAATACATAGAACCTTTCAGGACAATAAATGGTTCACTTATATTTTAGAATTTCTGTTACTATATTTTAAGGGAAACTTAGATGTTTTGAACAATTGGGTGGTCTGGGGATTTATGAAAGTGAATAATGTTGAGATTCTACTCTAGTGTTGTAATAGAGGATCTTAATATAAATAGTTTGAAATTGCATAAATATTTTCTGATTGTGATACTTGTGCTATTTGGAATATCAGAATACTGGGAAATGTGGATGTATAAATTTTAAAGTATGTATAAATAACATTACTATGATTTTCAGTTTCTTGTAACAATCAAAATATCAAAAATACATATTTGTCCTGTCCCTTTGGAGTGCACTCCACTCACAGTCTGGTGTCTTCACATACTTTTGCTGTTAGTATGTCAAAGCAGGGGTAATTTTAAAAAATGGAGAAACACTAAATCAAACAAAACAGTGTGTTCTTTCATTTTACCTAGGCCATACTTTGTTCAAACACAAAATCTAACTAAAAATAACATCATTGAAACGCAGTATCATTTGAAAAATAATGCAATTTGACCATAGCATAAAAATGTAAGTAATGTAACCAACCTTTGTGTCCCAGGTCAAAATTTGGGCTGTGTATTAGTCTGTTCTCATGCTGCACATAAAGACATATGTGAGACTGAGAAATTTATAAAGGAAAGAGGTTTAATGGACTCACAGTTACACGTGGCTGGGGAGGCCTCACGATCATGGTGGAAGGCGAAAGGCACGTCTTACGTGGTGGCAGGCAAGAGAGAGTGAGAACCAAGTGAAAGGGAAACCCTTATAAAACCGTCAGGTCTTATGGGACTTACTCACTTCCGTAAGAACAGTATGGGGGAAACCGCACCCATGGTTTAGTTATCTCCTACCAGGTTCCTCCATATGTGGGAAATACGGGAGCTACAATTCAAGATGAAATTTTGGCAGGTACACAACCAAACCATATCAGGTTGATTCTGTCTTCTTATCTGTGCTTCTTCCTGCTCCTGAATGTTGTTCTTGATTCTTCTCCAAATCTGGTATACTAGTTTCTCCACTCAAAATCTCATCCATATCTTCACTTATCAAACACATTAGTATTCCATTTGCAGCGCTTCTTATTCTACAGTTACCTTCTGGTGGCTTTAAGTGTCACTGATACTTCTTTCTAGAACTTGTTCATCCATTGAATCATTCATGTAAATTTATTAAGCACCTCTTCTGTCCCAGTCCTGCTCCTTGCTAATCCCTTCCCTTAATACTACTAACATATACATTCTATACATCAAATTTAGCCATCTTTTCTTTCTCTCATTCTTTATTTTTCTTCTTATGGATATCTCCCCAACTCAACTACATTTGTTTTTACAGGAATTCAAATAAAGAAATAAACTTATTTTCAATCTTCCATTTTGCATAGACTAATAATAAATATGGAGTATTTACTAAATACCTTTTGACCGGCATAATTAATTTCAATTAAATAGCATGTTTGTGCCACAGAAGTTAAATGTTACCCTGCATGAAGGGCAAATTTGAGTCCATTTCTTCTGAAGGGGTTGTTCGCTTATTAGTACACACTGGATTCATGAACGACAATGGGTATCCTTTTGAGTTTTATTAAAATTGATCATGCTCATTTGTAATTGTTAGGATATATACTTAAATAGCTAAGTAGCTTTGATTTCAATATAGGTTTATATTTAATTATAAGGAATAAAGGTTAAATTATGTGAGAACACATGCTGAGCTCATCGCTGGAAACTGGCATGAAGAAATCAACACATTAAAGAAGAGAAGAAATAAATGGCACTTTTGCCATTTCAATTTAATTCTACTGCTTTTCTAATGAAAATTCACCTAAACACAAAGTACCTTACTAATTATCTAATCACAGCAGGAAAATAATACATGGAAACTGTACTATTGTATTTCGAACTGCTTCACACTTGGCTCTTCCCTAAGGTATGTTAACCAATAGTGAAGTTCTAATATATTATCCAGAGGAAAACAAAAGTCTAAACATAGATTCCCTTGTCCTCTTCCCATTGAAGATAACTAAAATTTGATTTTTTGGATATAGCAAATATTCTGGGTTCAATACGCTCCTTCCTTTTGCAATTCTTTAATGAAAGATTATTTATTGGTGCATAAATAATCTTTGCATCATTGAGTAAGATGTTAAAGCTAGTGAAAGAAAAAGTTGTTTACCTAATAACACAAAATTCACTATATGTTTATATTCATGAATTTTAGAAAGGTTGCTGAAGTTATGATTTCCAGAAGATTGTATTTTAGGAAAATGCCACTGGTTTAGCTATATTTAAACTTTTGAAGTAGAGGAGAGACATTACTTAGAGAAAAGCAGGAAGAAATGTCTGAAGCTCAAAACAAAGGGTACTCCTGCTGAATCTTATTTCTTTAGCTACCTAGAGCTAACAATTCTCCCTAAAACCTAAAAGCCTACAAATTATATATTTTCCTCTTTCTTCTTCTCTAACAATATCCCTCATATCCATAGGCAGAAAATAGAATTGTTCAAGACAGTTTGTGTAAGGAAAAATCTATTTCATGTCTATTTCTCTCTCTCTCTCTCTCTCTTTTTTTCCTAGCAATAGGAATAGCTCTTTCAGTAAAGAGAGGTAGTAAACGGCCAAAATAGTTTCAATGATGCAGGCACTGGGGCTGATATTTTCAAATGTACTCAAGATTTTAGGCTTCAGTGAACTAAGCCCCTAAATGTATAAAAGGCAAAAGTGATCTCATAGTTGCAACTAGAACTATTTACAAAGTAATGGTTATCAGAGGAAGCAAAAGACTGTAAATGGGTAAATACAATTTATATATTATTATATATTTTCCTTGTTTATACACACACACATTTGAAAAAATATTTAGGAAACTATAGAACAGTGGGAAAACAGTTGAAAAACAAATAGTTGGTACATGTGAAATAAAAATGGTATCCAAAAGGATACAATAAGAGCTACACAATTATTTTAAGGATACAATTGATTGGTTGGTTGGTTTATCAAGGGAATGCCACAGATAATCTTGATTTCAGCTGAGACTTTGACAGACCATCTAATTATAATCTTGTAGATAAAATGTGAAGCTGTATATTAGGCGATGGTACAATTATGTAAAATTCACAACTCACTAACAATTAAACTCAAATTATGATTAGTGGATTCATGTCCTCTTATACAAATACTTCTAATGACATAGCATAAGATTATGGCAGGCAACATTTTGAAACTGATGACTTAGAACACACAGCAAATTTGTTTTACAAATCTAAAAATCACATAAATAATCAAGATTCAAAATTATTTCCCTACTATGCTAGACTAAAACTAACAAAGTGGAACTGAAATGGGGTAATTACTAAAGCTTAAATTTAGGTTAAAATATCAATTTGGAGGCCCCAGATTGTAGTGGCTCCTGTGAGAAAGATCTAAATGCATTTGAAAATACAAACTGAGCCAACAGTAATACAAAAACTGCTTTAAGATGAGTATAAAAATAAATAAGCATCAACAAAAGTTAAATGTGGCCTTAGTTGCAATAAACAGAAATGTGGTTTCTTAGTCACAAACCTAAGTCGAATATTCATATTTCACTCAGCTCAGTCCAGATTTGTGCCATTGTTTCCTTTTCCCATATCTATTTCTTGTTCATTCAATCATATGATAAAATATCTTTTATGTGCAATGTGAAACACCTTAAAAATCCATCTGAAATTCTGAAATATATATTTTTTAAAACTGACAGCTGAAGACTTCCAGGAGAAAAGGCAATTAAAATGACGAGGATCCTCAAAACCATGTCACATAAATAGTTCATGAAACCTGAGATATTTTCACTGATAAAGGGAATAGCTGTATAGGATAGACCCACACATTTGGAAGGCCATCATAAAAATTTTGTGTAGGCTTATAAGATAGAACTAAGGCTAACAGGTATTAATCATCACCATAAAAAAGCAAATAGGGACTGGAAGGAATGAAGAATTTTAAAAAATAATTTGAATTGTTCAGCAACAGAAAAGGCATCCTTGTAAATATCCATATTTCCCAGTGGCATGCACATTGAAGCAGCGACTGGGGTGTGGGGTAGTGGATATTCTTGAACCTCAGTAGGATGCAGCAGGTAGGTGTACAGAACTACCTTTGAAATGTTGATGTTAGAAAACTGTATTTAAGGAAGCTACACTATGGATAAAATATCACATTGCTTAGATACCTTGGCACATTTTCAAACATGTATCCTGTTTATCCTGGTACAAATCAGTTTCATTGTCTTCCATTTACAGTTTTCTCCCCATGCATGCATCAAGCCTGCGGGTCCTTTTCTGCCATTATTATTTGCTTCCACCTTCAGGGGAACTATCTATTTATTATTCACTGAGTCCCTTCGAGGGATTTTCTCTCTCAGGGTTTCAACTCTAGCTATTTAGCTTACGGCTGAATTCTCTGGAGTTGCCTAAACTCCAATACACACTTGATTCCTCAGTTTCTGTGTTCAGAACTTTCCTGACTAGTCCATCTGTACTCTAGAAATAAAGTATCTCTCACCATGCTTCTCTGAACGGAGCCTACAATTTTAAACAGCACATTCTTGGGTTTTCCTTGGTCCTCTTTCCTGAATTTGTTTTTATGGGTTTTCTAGGCATGACTAATGCAACCCTTTCAATGTAGCTCAATATATATCATTGACTCTACCATTTCCTCTAAATGTCTAAGATTCTTTGTAATATACTGTCTCATTCTCCCATCAGCATCCACCTTTAAGGCATTCAATTTCTCACCAAGGTTTACTGTCTCTCTTTCAACAGAATGACAAATAGAGCCTTTCCATCTTTAACTTGCCAAATATATAGATAAATTGAAGACAAAAGAAAATGTCTTTAAAATTATTAAAGATCAAGCAATAAGGAATAATGTTGATAACCAACAGGAAAATTTAAATTACAATCATAGAAAATAGAGGGAAGTGGCATTTTCAAAGTTAGCATAAATAATTTTGAGGAATGATAGACAGAGTGCAACGAAGACTAGGGCTACAGAGAAGTTAATGAAAGTAGTGGTTGTAATAAAATAAATTTGAGAGATTAGAAGGATATTTGAAAAGGGTGAAGACATCCTTATTTATTTATTTATTTGGAGACAGAGTCTCACTCTATCCCCCACACTGGAGTGGAGTGGCATGATCTTGGCTCACTGCAATCTCCGCCTCCAGGGTTCAAGTGATTCTCATGCCTCAGCCTCCTGAGTAGCTGAGATTACACGCCCCCTGCCCCTCACCACGCCCAGCTAATTATTGTATTTTTAGTAGTGAAAGGGTTTCCTCATGTTGACCAGCTGGTGTCAAACTTCTGACCTCAGTTGATCCACCTGCCTCAGCCTCCCAAAGTGCTGGGATTACAGGCGTGAGCCACTGTGCCCAGCCCAATATTCTTAAATTAAGGGTAAGAAAGGTTGTTTTTCAATACTGAATACAGGACATTTGACAATTTATAGATGTGTTCTACAGAACAAATTCATAAAATTTACAGAAAATTTTCTTTTTACAGAAAAAGATTCTCATATTGCAGAAGGAAGGAAAACTTGCTTAGACATTTTAGCTCATTTAAACCTACAGATGTGGAAAAAAAAAAAAAAAAAAGAAGCATGCCTTTCCTGTACAGAGAGCAAACATATGCTACAAATCAGACAGAAAGAGACACACACATGCACACACACGTGCATGCTTACGTTGTATCTTGAGATGAACAATGACAAAAACAAAAGGTCAGTATCTTTCCTTTGCATCACTGAAATAAATGACAACTCTTTGAGCTTAGTACTTTCCTCCACCTGACTGAGTCACTGGTTACAAAACAGAACAAGATAAAACAAAACAAAAACAAAACCCTGATCCCTCATTGACTTTTGCTTTTCTGGTTTCTGAAGATACCTGATGACTTTGCAATGCATAAAACAATACTGTTTCCTGTTTCCACTATAGGTAGACTAATTGTAACCTTGGCAATTTTGTAATTTTTTTCCCTTTAAGTATATGTCAGATTTTCTTTTTAATTGGCAAACAAGCATTCTAAAGTTGAAACTCCTTTGCAAAATATCTTGAAAATAAATTAGCTTTTTTTTCTAAGAGATTTTCCCTTCTTTGGGTCTTACTTTGCGATTAGGGTAGACATCATCACTTTTTTTTTTTTTTTTTTGAGATGGAGTCTCACTCTGTCGGCCAGGCTGAAGTGCAGTGGCACGATCTCAGCTCACTGCAACCTCCTCCTCCTGGATTCAAGCAATTCCCCTGCCTCAGCCTCCCAAGTAGCTGGGATTACAGGCATGAGCCACCACGCCTGGCTAATTTTTGTATTTTTAGTAGAGACGGGGCTTTGCCACGTTGGCCAGACTGGTCTCGCGCCCCTGACCTCAAGTGATCTGCTGGCCTCAGCCTCCCATCACTTTTTGTAGAGATGAGGAAACTGAGATTGTGCTATAACTTAATCATAATGTACAATGGATAAGCATTGGAATCAGGATTTATGTAAAAGTCTAAGTCTATATGATGACCTATTGCTAAGGTAATCAATACTCAGCAGTTTAAAATAACAAAGATTGATTATCTCGTAGTTTTTGTGGAGTAAAAAGTCTAAGTAGAAATTAGCCAGGTGTGTATCGTGTAGGGCCTCTCAAAAGGCCGCAGCCACGTTGCCAGCCCAGGCTGCCGTCATCTCAAGGCTTGATGGGAACAATTAACTTTCAAGCTCACTTACGTGGTTGTTGGCAAGGCTCCGGTCCTTACTGGCTGTTGGCCATAGACATTACCTCCTTGCCACGAGGGATTATCCACAGGGCTTCTCACAACATGACAGCTTGCTTTGCCAGCCAGCAAGAAAGAGAGCAACATGAGACGCATAGGATAAATGCCTGAGTCTTTTTGTAACTTGTTTTTGAAAGTGATATTCCATCTTGTCTGCCACATTATATTCACTAAAAGCAAGTCACTAAATCCGGTCCACATTCAAAAGGAAAGGATAATGGAGTGTGAATATCAAGGTGTGACGATCATTAGGTACCATCTTAGAGGCTGCCTATCATAGACCATGAAGGTTTTTCTCTGTACATGTGAGACCCAAACTTCTTGGCTTGTTTTTAAATTATAAAACAGTTAAAGAAATATCCATGCAAGAATATCTGTCCTACATTACCTGTATTAAGTTTAACCAATGAAAATGCAATATTTAATTTGAACACAGTAACACATTCCACTGTAATTTTCATCATAACATTAAGCATATATATGTAAATAACTTAATGTAGTTCTAGTACAAAATATTAGGAAATTGAAGAATAATGACACTTCTTCAAAAAGCTGGATGGATAAATGACATATTTTGATTTGCATTAGAGGTTTGGGAAAGCAATGAACATTATACGAATGAAAATTCTAGGGTGGGAATGTTTCTTTAGTGAGGTAACATTTTTCTGTATCTATTGTCCTCTTGAGGACATATGCCAAATTTGGGTACGGGCTTAATTTGGCTATTCAGAAGAAACCTTGCATAAAGAGAAATTAGAAAAGCTTTTAGTAGTAAAACAGCACTGATGGCACAAAGTAAAAACTTGAGGAAACTCGACTCCATGGCCTGTGTCCTCTCTAGGAAACTAGCTAGGCTGAAACTTCTAAATGCAGAAAAAATATATTCTGTACTCTTGCGGTGCTTAGCAAAAAAAAAAAAAAAAAAAAAAAAAAAAAAAAAACCAGAAAGAGAGAAAGGGGCCTACATAAAATATAATGACTGCTTCCCCTTCAAGCATATGAGAGTTTGAGGAACTATATAAAATGAGAAGATGGTAAGAAAGCCTGGAACATCTGAAAGGAAGAACTAGCTATATCTCCCACAATTTTCAAAATAAGGAAACCGCTTTTCACAAGACTCTCAATCAAAGCTTGGTACTATATTTAAAACAACAGAAAACAGAATGCAATATTGTTAAAATAGAATGAGGGACAAAGAATTTCAACAGGAAGCTCTAATCTGAAAAAGGAATTCAATGAACATTCTAGAACTGAGAAATACGGTATGTGATATAAAGAATTTGTTGGATGAGGTCTATCTCAGACTAGACAGAATGAAGAAAAGAAGTAGTAATCTCAGGATAAATAAATAGAAGATACACAAACTAAAGTACACAAGATTGGAGAAGAATTAAGAAACGGAACACTGTGTAAGAGACCTATAGAAAAAAATTCAAAATATCTAACATTCCTAAAATTAAGTTTACCAAAGGAGAGGAGGTAATGGAGCAGAAGTAAATATTAAAAGACATATTGAATATGAATTTTCTAACACTAATGAAAGACATGGATCTGTAGGTCCATAACCACGACAAAACCCATATATGAAAAGCATGCACACACACACAGAATTTGCTGATAGTCAAGAGGAGGAAAAGGAACCTGTAAAAGCAGCCAGAAGATAAAGATACATTGCCATCAAAGGAACAACAATAAGACTGGCAGCTGATTTCTGAATATAATTATGGAAGCCACAAAACAATGAGATATCATCCTTAAGATGATGAAAGAAAGTCATTGTCAACTAATTTTCTATACCCGGTCGAACTACTCTTAAAACCTGAAGATGAAACAAAAACGATTGGTTCTAAACAAAGGAATAACAAAAAAATTCATTTCCAGTCGGCTTATATTAAAAGAGAACCCAAAAAGTCTTCTTCAGATAGAAAAAAAAAAGTAATACTAGATGGAAACCTGGAAACAAACAAAAAGAACAAGAATACTAGCATATATAATAAATAAACATAGTAGTATATAAGTAAACATAGAAGGATCTTAACTGTACAAAGCAATTGTATGTGTTATAAAATATAAATGATTTGTGGAAGCAAAATGCATGAAAATGATATTGCAAATGTATAAAAAGGATGAACAGAGTTTAAAGTTTCTAAGTTTCAAGCAATATGGGATAGTAATAAGAGGTTTTTGCTGTTGTTGTTGTTTGGGATAGGATCTTGCTCTGTCACCCAGGATAGCGTGCAGTGTGGTGATCTCAGTTCACAACAGTATCTGCCTCCTGAACTCCAGCAATCCACCCACCTCAGCCTCTCGAGTAGCTGGGACTAAAAGTTTTTTGAAAATTAAACTGTAGTAAGTCGATGATGCATGTTGTAAACTCTAAGGAACCACTAAAAGCATAGGAAGGAAATATAACTAAGTTAAAAGGAAAATAATAAAGTAATAGATAAGTGCTTAATTTAGCTAAAAGATGTCAAGAAACAAAAAATGAACATAAAAAGGGAGGCCTAATACACCGCACACAGCAAGATCACAGATACAAATAAAACTACATCGAAGTAATTAAATGGAATTAATTACAAATAAACAACATATGTCAGAGGAAAGACTAAGTCTATCAAATTAAAATAACAACAATGAGAGCTAAATCCTGAACACAAGCCATTTACTTTAAATATGAGATAAAGACATGGAAGGTTGAAAGTAATAGGATGGGAAGAGATTACCATAAAATACTAATCAAAATAAAGCTGCTATGGCTATACCAATATCAGAAAAAATATTTTTAGGCCAAGAAGCTTTACTAAAGGTAAAGAAAGACTCTTTTCATAATGAATAAAAGTGTCACCACACAAAGAATATACCTAACTATAAACATTTATATACCTGATAACATAGATTAAAAACACATAATAAAAATTCATTGGAAACAATAAAAGAAGATATGGATAAATCCCCAGAGTGTTAGATTTTAACATACTTCTAGTAATAAATGATAAAATAAGCAGATATGAAACATTAATAATAATAAAAATTTGAAAACACAATGAACAATCCAACTGAGATAAGTTGAATGCTTTGCCCAACAAGAATGGAATTCATATTTATTACAAGTATACCTAGAACATTTACAAAAGTTGACCAGATGCTTGGACATCAAGGAAAGCCTTAACAAATTTAAAGCTGATAATAATCACAATAGGTTCTAGGACTACAAAGAACAAATTAAGCTAGAAACCAAAAATTAAAAAAAAAAATGCAGGAAAATCTAATTGTATAAAATTTAAGCATCACACATCTAAATGATACATGAATCAAATTAGAAATGTCCAAAATATCAAACTAAATAATAAAACATTTAATATTAAATTTATGAGATCTAGCTAATGCATTTAAATGCTTTAAATGCTTATATTGGCAAAGTAGGAAGGTTTAAAATATATGCATCTGCTGTGTGTCTTTTGATTAGAGAATTTCCTTCATTTACATTTAAAGAAATTATTGATAGGTAAGGACTTGACATTGCGATCGTGTTAATTGTTTTCTGAATGTATGGAAAGTTTCTGTTCCTTTCTTCCTTTCTGTTCCTTTGTAATTTGATTTTTTGTAGTGGTATGCTTACACTCCTGGTTTCTTCATCTTTTCTATAACTACCAGAGGTTTTCTCTTTGCGGTATACATGTCTTACAAAACTTGTCTCATTTAAAAATTTATTTTAAGGTAAAAACAATTTATCTTCAGTTACGTACAAAATCTCTACACAATTACTTCCACATTTTTTGCTATTGATGTCACACTTTACATCTTATATGGTTATTCCATTAACAAATTATTGTAGATATAATTATTTTTAAGACTGTTGTCTTTGAACTTTTATACTAGCATTAATATAAACTGTGCTTGGTGTGCCAAATCCTTTGCTCTCGTTGCACTCTCAGGCCAGAAATCCAAGACAAGCCATGTTCAGTATAATAGAGGCTGGAGTTGATTTTTTAAAGTTAAAAGTTTAAATCAGTGGGCAGAGAATAAATATAAAGTATTTATGCTGCTGTTGTTTACAGAAAAAGCAGGAATAGTAGTGTGACAAAGGGCACTGAGATCACAGATGGCTCTTCTGTTTGGCCCATAATATATATAGGAAAGCAAAGAAAAGGTATGAGTAACCAACTCAATGATTTTAATTCTTTAATAGCTAAAAATGAAAACTGTAGTGGCCAAATTTTATGGAGTATAATTTATGAAATAAAAATGAACCCATTCAATGTTAATTAATTTCTTCTTAAAGCAATGGCAACATATATACATTAATGAAAATGTATTTAAGAGTCACATGAAAAATACATTAAATCATTCAGCTTGGTGCTAGCACCAAACAAATTCAAAGTGTTGAATATTTGAAATGCATTGGTACCCAAGCATATTTTGTAAACATAAAATAATTTCCATCTTTTAAAAGCACTTTTTAAAAATATATTAGCTGTCATGCATTTAGTAGCAAGAAAAGCACAAGATGAATGTGCTCGTTTTAAAACAGTAATCTGCTTCATAGCAGGCTATGTTATATCTCTATGAATATCTAGAAAAAAATTAGACAAATTTGTGGTTAATTTGCATAATACAAATAGATTCTTACTCTCCTACTTCAAATAGGATAAAAAGAGTAAAGATAAGGCTTACATTAGTTCAAATATTCTATTGTAGTTTACGTGTTTCACTTTAACTTGACTTGGGATTCTTACGATTCATTGCCAGTTGTCTCCAATATTAAACACACACACACACACACACACACACACACACACTTTAATATTTTCAGAGCAAAGTTCAGCATTTTAGTGGTCCTCAGTCCAGGTGATAATTAGTATGAAAGTTTCAAACAATCAAAACATTTAACTTAGATATATGATTGTACAGACACAAACTTCCCCATGTTAGTATATCAGAGAGAAATAATATTTTAGTCTAACGGAAAATACGAAAAATATGTATTCTACCAATTTATATTATGTGCATGTGGATGTGGATGGATAGTAAATGACAATTTAAAGCAAATATAATGTATGGAGCTTTATCAATGGTAAAAAGACACTAAAATAATGGTTTATTCATAAAAGCCAAATATTAGACTATGAAAGGATTCCTAAATACAAAGAAAAGCATTTGTTATTGTTGTAAATATAACAAGCATTATAAAAAATTCTCCCTATTTTATAGAGGATAAAACTGGTTCTCAGATACTTTAAGTGAATGACCTAAGGTTAGGGATTCTGATCCCTATGCCTGCACTCCAGTCACTCTTATAAGTATTTTTTTATCACAACAGTCAATATTTAGTATATCTACTCTAAATTAAAAATAAAACACAATAAATGAGATTGAGATGTAAAAACTATAAACAAATTGAACATTAGTCTTTCCTAAATTAAATAACTTTCATACATAAAAAAGTACTTTGCTGTTTAGGTCATACAAATGTGAAAGTCTATAGATGCTTATATTAACAAGCAAACAAACTTGCTTGTTATTGATTGATTCATTCAACTAAATAGAATGCCTTTGAAGGGAATCAAAATATGTCACCCCACAATATGCTACTTTGACAGTATTATTTCAAGCTGAAAGCAATTGAGAAAAGAAACATAGGAAGAGCTCACAGCTATTTCCCTATCTACGTAAAAGCAGGGCATATATTGTTTTTTGACAGTATCCTCTTTCTCCCCTACCAGGAAGAAAATAATAACCTTCATCAATAGAGATAAAGACAGCATTGAGTCTGCAAAACAAATTTTACTAAAATTTAAATTTGCTTTTAAAAATTTTAAATTTGTTTTAAACAAAAAATATTTTTTAAACAAGTTTTACTAAATAACCCTTATATACCACCAATTTCCTGGTATATTTCCCAGTCATCTCTTCACAATTTATTTCCCTTAGAAGCCCCAACCCCTTTACCTTTATCTACTCACCTCCCACAATTTATCAACCTTCATTAAAATGATAGATGTAGCTAACAGCTTCTACAGGTTTTTTACTTCGGTTTTTGTGATGCCCCCATGCACATAACATTAAAAATATTAATAAAATTTCTATGACTTTCCCTCTGTTAATCTTTCTCTTGTCAGTTAAATCACAGACCTCAATTAGTGAACATGAGAGTAGAGAAACTTTTTCTTCCCTAACACATTATATAAATGTCGATAAGAATCCACATTCTGGGCTTATAGAAATTCTGTTATTAAAAAGATAAAGTGAATCATTGGGCAAAAATTGCCCATAGGTAAACTACTAAAAAAACTACTTGAAACTGTCAATACATGGATTTGATAGTGACAGCAGGCAGAGAAATTCTTTGTAGATAGGAGTGTGTCCCTGAGAAAACCCTACTTTTAAGTTTAAAAGCCTGAAACTCACAGCCCAAAGTGAGAACTCCCATGCCTGTGGGCGTGCTCTCCCTCAATTGGTTCTTTCTGAATAATGTCTTTTTACCAATCTAATGTTGCCTTTTCCAAAACTACCTACCACCCACCTGACCCACATCCTTTGCCTATTAAGACCCCAGACTTAGCTGGCAGACAGAAGAAGTGGCTGGAGGCTGGGAAGAAGTGGCTGGATGTCGTGAAGAGGCAACTTTGAGACAGTGGCTGGATGCAGCCAGAAGAGAAAAGCAGAGAGGTGGCCTGACTTCAGGGGAGAGCGACCTTCACTTCCCATCCCCTCTCCAGTTCCTCTCTCCTCTGAGAGCCACTTTCACCACCCAATAAAATTCTCCACATTCACCATCTCTCAATTCATTTATGTGAGCTCATTCCTCTTGGACACTGGACAAGAATTTGGGATGCACCACATGCAGGTACCCAAAAAGGTTGTCACACTGCCCTTTTCCCTCGATGCAGTGGGCAGCCACCCCACACAATGAGGTAAGAGTCAAGGGTGCACTGGGCTGATAGGTCACTGTTGTCTGCAGATGGCAGAGCTAAGAGAGCATTGTAACATGGTTGTGGGGTCTGTGTGAAGTTTGCTCCCACCAGGGCTGAAGTGGGCAACTGGTTTCTGTACTTGTTCACTTGTTTGCTCCCCACTGTGAGGGGTGGAGCCCAGTAGACCGGGTGAATGGAGTTTGCTCCTGTTGGGCCACCAGCTGGCTCCTGTACTCGCTCACTGCAGTTCCCACACTTGTTTTCTCACACGCTCCATCCCATGAGGGATTGATAAGGGTGGGCTGAGCAAATGAGGCACCACTGTTGCAAGTCCCATTAACAGGTCAAGAAAATGTTCTACATCAGATTGTGGTTTAGAAAGAAATTCTAGATAAAGAATTATTATAACACTTAAATACCCAAATTTAATTAAACCACAGAAGTTTGCAGTATAAAGCATAAATTACAGATTCTGTTACTAAATATTATGCGTTGAATTGGAGCCTACTAAAGAGAAATTTCATAATCTATCCAGATGTCCTAATATCAATGTCTAGAATCATATTACAAGCCAAGGAAATACTTTCATGCAATTTTTGTAAGTTCTTAAAAGTGAGTTTTCATTCTGGAAAATAGCTATTATTAGCTGTCTAAATTTTTTGTTTATCAGATCGATAATGGCAATATTGATGCTTCTGGAAAATCATCACATCTTTTCAATGATGTAAATTCTGACTACTTGCAAGCTCAACTAACACAGTAACACACATTACCAGATCTTGTTTAAGTTAACTCTAGATGTAATAATCTAAATCTAAATCTACCCGTACCAGTATTTTTACCAATATTTTTAAGACTGACCAACATAAAGAAAATTTGATACATATTCTTATTTAAACCAGACAGAAGATTTAAAATTCTTGGCACATTTTAGCATTTGTTAGTTGCTCTTATCCTTTTTGATAATATTTTTACATAAAGCTGAGAAAAATTATGAGCTTCCTCCTCTAATTGTATTTCTACTTTACCGCAAGGAAAACCCACTGTTATTCAAATCAATCTTTACTCCCAAAATGGTTGCTAGTGACACCCTGAAATTAGCATCTAACAGCCTCATCAATTCCAGATGACAAAGAAATAAGTGCCCCTATTGTATGATTAGGAGTTAGTTTCAAATTCAAAGAATAGTCTCGATTAATTTCAGCATATTTTGAATCTTAAAAAAGTTCATGTCTTTTAAAGAATAAGACAATTGTATGACAGATTACTTTCTTTCACATCATATTTGAAACGGATACAACCTTTCCCGTTGTGCATGTGAAAAATTGATTTTAATATCTAGGACTGTATTATACTTCCTGTTACACTCAGAGTTTTGGAGAATTATTTTTGTATTATAGATTTCTTTGGTAAAGCCTAAATTCATTATCTATAATTTTTTTTCAGAAGTCATTTTATGGCTTTTTAGGACTACTGAAGGAAAGCTTGACTGAAAATTTACAGGTCAAAATAGAGCTTTATTTCACTTACACAAGGTTATAATTTCTGGATATTCCTCCTCATGTTGGAGAATATAAATTATCATATTTAGTTGCTGCTCAAATTAAAGGGGCGGCACGTTTTCAAAAGACATCAATAAATATATCCTTTTCTCCATTGTTGGGGCTTTTTAAAGGGATGTGCACTACTGTATTTTTTTGGAATGGGACAAAATAGAAAATGAACACTCAAAAGCAAAACGGAGAAAGAAAATAAGGTTACAACTTTAACTCAGTAGGTTCTCTTACACTGGTTAGTGGACTATTAGAAACACTAACCCAAAGTGATACATTAAAATGAGGGCACATGTATTTAAAAATCTAACTCCAGTGATCACTATTTCAGTTTTTACTGGTGAGTTCTTTTATTTTCACCATCTTTTTTCTTTTGAAAGCCTCATTCCCAAAGATATCTCCTTTAATTAATTTTTTGTTGAGCGAATTAGCTGCTCCTTTTTTTCAGATTTATTGTTCTAAGTCTCACTGTGAGTATGGGAAACAGGTGGGAGGTTTATAAATAGTAAGTAAGGTTGTGAGGATATTCTCCTTCTGAGATGACAGCCTAAGCCAATCTTGAGAAACTGAAGGTAAAGTTGCAGATAGAGTTGTGCAGACAGAATTGTGTATTCCCTGCAAAATTTACGTTGAATTTCTATCCCGCAATGTGACTGCATTTGGAGACAGAGCCTTTAGGGAGGTAGTTAAGGTTAAACAAGGTCATAAGGTCAGGTCCCTAATCAAACAGAATTGGAGTCTCTACACGAAGAAGAAGAGACATCAGAGATGTGTACACATAGAAGAAAGGCCATGTGAGGTCACAGTGAGAAGGCAGCTGTCTGCAAGCCAGGAAATGAGGCCTCACTGACCTTATTGGCACCTTAATCTTGGACTTGCCATCTCCAGAACTGTGAGAAAATAAATTTCTTCCAGTCATCTACAGTCATCTAATTTATGTTATTCTGTTACGGTAGTCTGAGCAGTCTAATACACATAGTTGGGATTTAATCTTCACAAAGGTGTAAGTAATGAACTTGTTGCAGAATTTTTGTTCCTTATTTCAGCTAAAACGGGGTTCTTTTCACCCTATCAAGGAAGATTAGGCATGTGGACATGTTGAAGGGTGAGTAGAGCAAAATGTATAGGGTGAAAAGAAAAAAAGAAAAAAAAAACTCTCAGCAACGTTCGAGGGGTCCTACTAACAGGCCCCCACCTCACAGACTGATTACCAAGCCACAACTCACACAAGCTGAAGAGGCCAAGTTCCTCCCCACTGCACAAGGCATGAACAACCCTGTCGCTCCATCCCCATTCTCCCAGTGCACAGGCAGGCCCCCAGTCCATTGTGGGCATGCACAGACAAGATCCCGGGCAGATTCCCTCATCTGCACAAAAGCATCTGACATAGCATTTGTGGGACGAGCCAGAGATTTTCCGGGGACCCTCCCTCATCTGCCTGATCTGTCTGATCTGCCTCCTACATCTGCCAAATCTACATACTAACAGTGGGGGAGGGAGTATGGGGAGTGCAGAAGTGAGCCCTTCACTCCAACTACGCTGACCTGCCACCTTAATCCTTAGGGCTTCTCATGTTTGAATCTGTCCTTCTTCCCTTCCCTTCTTACCTTGCCTGAGGAGACCTTACCTGGCTTTCTGGTCCGTTAAGTCTCACACGTGTTGTAGGTCCTCCCTTTCTCCATGAATTTATTCTTTATAGAAACTCACATTGATTATTCTCACTTAAAAAAATCTCATTGCACCTATTGTCTTTGCCTCCTTTTAGCAATTATATTTTAGTTCAGTTTGTTTGATTCTATCAGTCCCCTCGACTGGAATTTCCCACAGGATAGTGATCAATGATCATATCTTCTTTCCTATTCCCCATAGTTTAATGACCATTTGTTGTTTAGGCAAGTTTTCCACTTTTTTTATTTCTTCCACTTGATAAAAGAAGGGATTTCTCTTCTTACAGAAGTGAAGGCTTCTCCCGATATGCATAATTTCACTATATCCGTATTATAAGCAAAAGGGAGTTTTTGAAAAACTTTAACTAAATATTGTGCATTGTGTTGAAGTTTAACAGCTTCTCTAATATTTGATGTATTTTTATATTCATTATTCTCAACTACAACAAAATTATTGCAAACCAGAAAGGAAAAGAATTCTAGTTGGTATCTGAAAAAACGTCAATATCAAGGACAAATTATCTTCCTTTTTTTGTGTACTACCACCTTAAATGTTTAGTTGTTAAAATTATCTAAATCTATCAGATATGTGACATCTATTATCTGTTTAAATCCCTTACTTGAATTTATTTTCATATATTTTAAAATAACTGAGGCAGTCTGTATGTTGAAAGAACCAATTAAGCATAAGTTCTTGAAATCCATTAGAGTACAATGCAATGTCTTTTTTCGAGGTAGAAAGAAAAACAGGGGCCGGGCGCGGTGGCCAAAGCCTGTAATCCCAGCACTTTGGGAGGCCAAGACAGGTGGATCACAAGGTCAGGAGATCGAGACCATCCTGGCTAACACGGTGAAACCCCGTCTCTACTAAAAAATACAAAAAACTAGCCG
>NW_012106697.1:873686-910331 GCF_000951045.1 Mandrillus leucophaeus | reverse complement strand
AAAAAAAAAAAAGAAAAGAAAAACATGTCCTACCCCTGAGGTGGAAGCTGCATGTTCTATTTGGCAGTGTAGGGTTCTAGTTATTTGGAGATCTCTCATATATAGTGGCAGCAGGGTTCTGTTGTCAACATAACCCCTGTAGCCAACTTGGATGAGATGAATTCCTGAAAACGTAGGGTTAAGATGGTAGGTAGCAGCTCAGTTGACAGAAAAAGCTTTGCTACCTTGTTTAGAATCCTGAAAGAAGAGTGGACATCCCAGATATTTACATCCAAGCTTGTGCTCTCTCTGTTGCAAAAAAAAAAAAAAAGGCATTTGAATTTCACTGTCTCCCATATGGAAGGGTCGAAGAAACAAGTTCATTGGTTTCCTTGGGAGAATATCACAAAAATAAAACAAAATGGAGTCTGCAACATCTTTATTAATCCCCTAATCTAGACCTTAATTTCTTTTGGGCATTTTTCATAGTAAAAACACACAGAAGGAACAGATGCAGGAAGTTTGTAAAACTAATAATACTTTTTAAGTTGATATTGTTTATCTTGTATTCCTCAGATAACCAAAAATCAGAGACTAATCAATACCTTTAGCAAGTACACGTACCTTTAATTCAATGGTTTGGGAAAAATGATACGTTTACACTTTTTCCAGTACTATCTAATTAATACCAAATTATTTCCAATATTTTCCAAGGAAAGTTGTGTACACATTTATACCAGATATCTGAAAGTAATCACAGGTATCTATGCACTTCATGGCTGGCTTGATTGAATTACAAACCAACACTCTTCATTTTTAAAAAATGCAGTTATATTTAAGGATGTTTTAAATAAACTTGAATAAGTGAGAATTTAACCTTTTGTGCTAATTCTCCAGTTTCTAATAATGAAGAATTTGAACCTTATAAATCTTAGAAATCTAATTAGACAATGTTAAGTTCTTTCTAGCTGAAGCCACAGATGTTTCACACTGGGAAAATCAGCAAGCCCCAGGGTTTGTTTGGTCTAAAGGAGTGTCAAATTTTCATGGATAATTTAATAGCTAATAACTCTAATTCTTTCCCATAAACCAAGAGATGATAAATAATGATTGCACTAAAACTGTAAAATTAACCCTCCAGGCTAATGAAATTTTTCAGGAACCACTGAGGAAATTAATTCCTAGTACTCAATGTTTCTTTACTGCCAATCTTTCCAGAGCTGTATTATATCTCATAACGTGACAGGAAAAGCACATAAACATCCTGGAATGATGCAATTCAAGAAGAATTACATATCAAGGGAAGCTCCAAGTATCCTTCATCTCTTATTCTCACTGACTAATCTATCATGGAAAAAGAGAGATTGTTCTATTTGGAACTCAGAGTGGCATTCTTGTTCTTCATAATTTTTTATTTGTGCAGCATCAAATAATGAGTTTCCGTAAAGAAATTATATGCTGTATTAAAAAAAATCTGTATCAGAGTTGTAAACATTTTGAGATAATTTGATGTGATGTATTTTAAGTATATAACTAGTCAACTCAAATTGTTACAACAAGATTAACTTTCAAAATTTTATATAAATTATTGGGGTTTATAGGATCGAGCCATGACTAAAAAGACTACAGACTTTAAAATTTCCCTTTATCTTCATTATTGATTCTAAGCTGTAATATTTTAATCTTTCAGAGGATATTGGATCAACTAAAATCAAATCAAATAACTTTCTGTTTTTAGTCTCTAAATGACAGATTTCAAAGCCTAGAAGTCCAATTTAAGAGACCACAGAATTTTTCATGGAGCATAACCCAACCACAGATGTTTACATCATGTGGTTTATTCTGTCTGAACTTCAAGTGACCTTGACGTTTCTAACTTAGAGACAAAAGCTTTGCAACCCAAAAGGAATGAGGAAATAGCATACTTTTAAATCATGCATTAGCACTTAGCATTTGGAAATCCCAGTTGCAATGGCCAGAGTTAAATCAGTGCAAGTTTTTATTTTTTATTTTTTGTAACTGAGTGCTCCCAAACACAGGAGAGCAAGAAGGCCCTTGGGTAAGTAGAGTATTATCTCAGACCCAATGTTCCTCTCAATTAATGGAACACCTATAGTGTTCAACAATAGTGTTTCCCTACTAAGATTTATGACTAGAATTACCTCATTGAAAATTGGCCAGTAAATGGTGGAATCTCTCTGGAGCCACAACTCTGGCTTCTTCTGTAGTAAGAGGAGGGCATTGAGGGATTTCTCTAGACACCAATTTGAATTCTGTCTATCTGAGTTCCTGCTATTGATTTTTCATAAATGTTGAGATGCTAAATTTGATCACAATCTAATAGGCAAGTTGTGGACTAGGAAAATAAAGTGAATAAAAGATAAAGAAAATACAGATACTTTTGTGTTATGGTTTGCAAAATGTACTTTATGGGGGGTGGCATTAGATCCATGGATAAATCTGGAATAAAGTGATCTTCAAACACATGGATTTTTACTATATGTAAAATCCTGTTTTCTTGTGTTCTTTGCCAAAAAGGCACAGATACAATAAAGTAAATAAGACCAAAGCAGAATGTTTCTACTGAAACTCACACAAGTGCAAAAGTTACTGTATGATCTGATACATTTGGCTATCAATCAGGTTTCTAAGGTTTCTTTTGATCATATAATTTTAGCTTAATATGTTTCTCAGTATTTACATAAACATGTAATTGTATCTTTTTTATTGTTTAATCCTCATATACTCAGAATGTATCATTACTTTTTAAAACTCTAGATATACTGGTTGTCATTTTTCTCTTTGTATTGAGAAATGTCAAATTGTATAAGTGACAAGTGTAACATTTTTTTAACGGCTTACTAGGCACTTAAACATAGCATGTCATGCTAATAAATAAGCAGCCAACTCACTTATACCTGAGTAAATGTATTTTCTTGGGTTTTCTACTAGAGTTTTAACAGTGGGGTTTTCTTAGCATGGGTGAGTGATGCTTTCCTTGAGGCATATGCCATTGAGAGTTACCTTTCCCAAACCAAATGCCCTCTGAAAATGAAGGGACTGAACCTTTCTATTGACCCTGCCCTACCCACTGTAGGATGACTTGTAATCTAAAGAGGATTCCTGGATAGAATTTTAAAGGTTCATCAGTAGATTAATGTGGGCCACAGCATTACCAGTACAGCCAATGTGAAGGGTAGCATGGATTATTTTTCAATAGATTGGCAGCTTTTAGACTTGCTTCCGAGATTTAATATTTTAGCAGGAGATTCTCCCCAGTCCTGAGCTTCATTCTTATTTCCTCCCCTGACTACCTTAAGCATCCTGATATGGTTTGGCTGTGTCCCCACACAAATAAGGTGGTGGGAGGGAGTCAATGGATGGTTATTGAATCATAGGGACAATTTCCCCCATCCTATTCCCATGATGGTAAGTTCTCACAAGACCTGATGGTTTTCTAAGGGGCTTCCCCCTTCACTTGGCTCTCATTCTTCTCCTTCCTGCTGCCATGTGAAGAAGGATATGCTTGCTTCTACTTCTGCCATGATTGTAAGTTTTCTGAGGTCTCCCCAGCACTGCAGAACTGTGAGTCAATTAAATATCTTTTATTTATAAATTATCCAGTCTCAGGTAGTTCTTTACATCAGCATGATAACAGACTAATACAGTAAATTGGTACCACAAAGAGTGGGATTCTGCCATATAGATACCCAAAAATGTGGAAGTGACTTTGGAACTGGGTAAGAGGTAGAGGTTGCAACAGTTTTGAAGAGCTCAGAAGAAGACAGAAAAATTGTGGGAATGTTTGGAACTTCCTAAAGACTTGTCGAATTGGCTTTGACCAAAATACTAACAGTGATATAGACAATGAAGTCCAGGTTAAGGTGGTCTCTGATGGAGATGGGGAATTTGCTGGGAACTGGAATAAAGGTCACTCTTGCTAGGCAAAGAGACATTTTGTCTCTGCCCAGAGATCTGTGGAACTTTGAACTTGAGAGAGATGATTTAGAGTATCTGGCAGAAGAAATTTCTAAGTGGCAAAGCATTCAAGAGGAAGCAGAGCATAAAAGTTTGAAAACTTTGCAGCCTGATGATGCAGTAGAAAAGAAAACCCCTTTTCTGGAAAGAAATTCAAGCCCCCTGCAGAAATCTGCATAAGTAACAAGAAGCCAAATGTTAATCACTAAGACAATGGAGCAAATGTCTCCACAGTATGTCAGAGATCTTCACAGAAGCCTCTCCCATCACAGACCCAGAAGCCTAGGAGAAAAAAATGGTTTTGTGGGCCAGGCCTAGGCCCCTGCTGCTGTGTGCAGCCTAGGGTCTTAGTGCCCTGTGTCCTAGCTGCTCCAGCTATGGCTTAAAGGGGTCAAAGTAGAGCTCAGGCCATGTCCCCATAGGGTGTAAGCCCCAAGCCTTTAGCAGCTTCCACATGGTGTTGAGCCTGTGGGTGCACAGAATTCAAGAACTGAGGTTTGAAAACATCTACCTAGATTTTGGAGGATATATGGAAACATCTGGATGTCCAGGCAGAAGTTTGCTTGGGGGTGGAGACCTCATGGACAACCTCTGCTAGGGCAGTGCAGAAGGGAAATGTGGGGTCAGAGCCCCAACAGAGTCCCCACTGGGGTTACCACTTAGTGGAGCTATGAGAAGATGGCCATGGTATTCCAGACCCTATAATGGTAGATCTACCTACAGCTTGTAGCATGTGCCTGGTAGAGCAGCAGGCACTCAATGCCACCCTGTGAAAGCAGCCAGAAGGGTGGCTATTCCCTGCAAAGCCATGGGAGAAGAGCTACCCAAGCCTGTGGGAGCCACCTCTTGCATCAATATGACCTAGAATGAGAAATGGAATCAAAGGAGATTACTTCAGAGCTTTAAGATTTACTGATTGTCTCACTGGATTTCAGACTTGAATGGAGCCTGTATCCTCTTTGTTTTGATCAATTTCTCCCATTTGGAATGGGCATCTTTACCCAATGCCTGTACCTACATTATATCTAGGAAGTAACTAACTTGCTTTTGATTTTACAGGCTAATAGGTGGAATGGACTTGCCTTGTTTCAGATGAAACTTTGGACTTGGACTTTTGGGTTAATGCTGGAATGAGCTAACAATCTGGGGGGCTGTTGGAAAGGAATGATTGTGTTTGGAAATGTGAGGACATGAGATTTGGGAGGGGTCAGGGGTAAAATGATATTGTTTGGCTATGTCCCCACTCAAATCTCATACTGAATTGTAGTTCCTATAACCCCCTTGTGTGGTAGGAGGTACCCAGTGGGAAGTAATTGAATCATGGGGGCATTTTCTCCCATGATATTCTCATGATAGTAAGTACGTTCTCACAAGTTCTGATGGTTTTCCAGGGGGCTTCCCCCTTCACTCAGCTTTCATTCTTCTCCTTTCTGCTGCCATGAGAAGAGGGATGTGTTTCCTTTCCCTTCTACCACGATTGTAAGTTTCCTCAGGTCTCCCCAGCCCTGTGGAACTCTGAGTCAATTAAACCTCTTTTCTTTATAAATTATTCAGTCTCTGGCTGTTCCTTATAGCAGCATGAGAACAGACTATTATATATCCTAACTGCCTTAGAAAGGGCAGCACCTATACCTTTCTTGAACATGTTTTTCTCTTGCATCACAGTCTGCTTCTACCTGAATGATCCTTAAATAGGAACTCTAGAACTTAACTTCTCCTCAACCTTTAAGACTCCTAAACCTGTATATTTTGCCATTGCTTTAAATTTCAAATATGCCTAATATAATAATTGTTATCTGTTCCCTTAAAACAAGCTCCCTCTCCATACTATTAACTATAAAGCTAAATTTGTAAATATTTTGGTGGCAGGTAATATCTCTGTAATTATAAACACCTGACAGAATGTCCCACCTGCTCTAAAATACACATCTGTGATGAATAAAACCATTTTATAGGGAAGCATATTTCAATGGTAGGTTCATGAGTTTCTGAAATCAGTTTTTTTTTAAAGTTCTTTAAATTCCATAGCCAGGAAGATTATAGCAACCAGGTTTCATACATTTATTGAGTGGAAATTCAGGTAGGTTCTTTGGCTTATATTTCAAGGAATCATTTAACTACAAAGTGACTTGAGTCCAATGTAGCTCCTTTTACTTTTTTTGGATTATTTTATTTTACTTTCATTCTTCTGAATTTATACATAAGCAAGTAAGTTAGCAATGCTATACTACATGCAAAATATGGCTGGACTGCTTGCTTCATGGGGAAACATCCTAGAAATATGAGATATCTAACCTTCAAAGCAGATCTACAACAAATAAAACTACACTTTCAGATATTCCTCAAGAGATGTTGACATATTAATTTGATTTTTATTTTATAATTTGTTAGATACACAAGATAATATAAATGAATTGGCCCAGGGTATATATTTGCAGGCTAAGGATATAGAAAGTCAGGAAAATTGAACTTAAAAGTACTTACTAGTGAGAAGAGCAAGTTTTAGCACACATTGAGTAATGGCGTTTTATGTGGTCATTTGTTATGAGTGAGAACCTCAAAAAATAACAACAATAATTTGACAAGGATAATTGAGCAAACCAAAAATGGTTATAGATTTAAAAAATACATATACACTTAGCATACAATACATATACATAATACATTTGAATGAATTTTCAAAACTTACTCATAAGATTTAATATCCTATAATCAAATATATTTTCAAAATTATTTGTAATGTATTCATTAAAAGTGATATTATTTATATTTAATTAAAAAGGAGTTAAAACTTTACACATACAATCTCCTTTCAAGTATCATAAGGGTTCTATGGAAAATATCTTTCATCTACCGACTGCTGAAGGTGATGGAGAACTCACTATTTCCTGAACTGTACATATTACAGTTTTTTTATATAGTTAAAATTATTAAATTTATTCCTCTGTATACTTTTCCTAAATTTGTCTACCTGTAACACACAAATGTGTTCTGTATTCTGTGCTCCACTGAAATAGTATTTTCTTAAGTAATAACCAGTCACATAGTTTACATTACTTATCGAGTTATCTCCAAAGCTGACTCTTCTACTTGCTAAACATTATGATAGCCTGTAAAGATTTAAATCTCTTACCATTCTGTTCATCCTCCACTGCACATGTTTTAATTCTGAACATTTCTTTGAACAGATTGATCCAGAAAAGTAACATAATCCAGATAAGTTCTAGCCAATTCAGTAAATGGAACCATTGTTTCTTTGTTTTACAAATCACAATATATCACCCAAAAATGTCTCTTACTTAATAAATTTTAAAAATATTTCCTTTCAGGAAAGCTTCAGGTGCTTATTTATAATATTATACTAGATCAATAATTTGTAATTGGAGGAATTTTACTTTGTGCTGGGTTTAAAAGGACGATGTTTTTGGAAAAAAGTCTCATCCTCTTTTCCTCCTTTCTTACTGTATTCACCTCAATACTGCCAGAAACCAGCTGGTGCTTCTGTCTTTGTCTTGAATTATTTTTGCTTTTTTTATTTAAAAAAATTCTTAGATGTCAAATTACATTACTATCACTAAATAAAGGAAAATAACTAAAGGGTGAATATGATTATTAAAAATTGGAAAATAAATGTGCCCTGCATATTGACTATATTTATTATTCTTGGAGACTCTTACTCTTCTTTGCAAGGAGGACAGATCCTTCTAAAAATTTAAGGAGTTTCGATTTTTCGGTACAGGATGATCATTTGCCAAAGCCTACACACTTTGACTAGTCATGACTTTTTCTTTTTTCATATGATGGAAAGAAAAAATTTTGACAACATCAAAAGAGAACTGTTCTTCTAAAACTTCATTGTTAGAAATCAGTACTGAATTTGCCATTTCAAACAGAGAATTTTGAATACAGCACGTATGGCTTTAGGATAATAAAATCCAATTCTGCAGAGGAAGGTGCCTTTAAACAACAACAACAAGTAGTGCAGATATCAGAAATAAACCATTTCTTCCCTCCTCTTTAATCAATCTCAATATGATGATTAGATGAACGAAATTGCCTTATAAAATATTCATACAATACAATTTAGAGGCAGCTTAATGAGGTACCTACAATTATTGCTGGGAAGAGGGACTGGAGAAATTCCCTTAAATTGCAAACAGAGAGTTGAATGGGGTGTGGGCTGTATTATAGATTTCCAAAACTAACTTCTTCCTTCCTTTGACATTACACTGAGCATTCCATACAAATCCAATTTTGTATTGGTTCTACTCTCAGCTTTCTTTGACTCTACTCTCTTTCTGCCAAACTCTTTTAGAGAAACATAAATAACCACACAGCTCTAATCCATTATAGATTCATTTTGCCCTTAGTGTCGCTTGGGAATCTCTGCCAAACCACCTTGCTCCCCTAGAACTCCCTCCTGAGAAATTATTCTCATAAGTCAGCATGCTGCTTACATAATTATGATAGTACACTTCACTTCAACAAACCTTTATGACGAACCAACACCAGACCAAGTGTTTGGCCCTGCGGTAAAGCAACTACTGAAAACCGCAATCCTTGTATGGCAAGTGATGCAGACCCACGGTGTGAACAAACCAAATGGTTTCATAAGTCCTGAGCGAGCTCTTCCTCTCCTCTTCACTTTAACAATTGCACCTACCTTCTTACATGACAGTTTTAGAGAACGCGATAGGGCTGCCTATAAGCAAATGAAAATCTCTTTGGCTAATTGCCCCATGGAAATCAGTGAGAAAGACTTCAATTCATGGATGTATATTTATATTGTATGAATCTAATATCTGTTCCAGTCGATCAATCAGTGCAATAACCCAACTTGAAAGGAAAGTCTTTTGAGAACTATTTTTGCTCTTTTTGGTAGTTTTTGTTGAATTCTTCTGTTTCTATCCTCAGCCCAGCTTTTTGAACAGAAGAAGAGGCAGTATCCTCATGCTCCTCTTTGTTATTTATTATTTTCTCTAAAGCCATTACTGTACAGCTTTCTTTGAGGCACAACATTTTTCTGTCACTCTGACTCCTTCTGTTTCTCTGTCCTGACATTGAATGTGTTATTTTCTTCCATTCCATTTCCTCGGCCACCACGTGCACCAGGGCCTTATTAAGCTCCTACATTGCTTAATGTATACTGGTTGATAGTCTTGCCTTCCTGAGGCTCATTTTACAAGCACCCCACTGTGAGACATAGCCTATTAAACAAACTACATTCAGCATATGACTCCAATGCATACTTTTCTATTTCGTGGAATCTGTATTTCTCACTAAAATGTTTCCATCATTCTGTCCCAGGAAAATGTCTTATCATTCTCACCATCCTCAAACACAGCCTTTTCCTGAGGTCATGCTGATTTATTTATATTGTCTGAGCCTAAACTTCTAACTTCTTGGATTATATTAATGTTCTCATCCATGTTTGAAAATTTTATCCTTCCATCTGTAATGTACTTCTCTCCATTCAGATATCCAACGATTACTCCCAGGCCTGTTGACTCTTCTACCATCTTCATTGCCCAATACCCGTATCTTCTCTGGGTTATTTTATATACACACAAACACACACACACACACACACACCCCTGATTATACAATCATTATATTCAATGGTCATGATGATAATAATAGAGTAATAGCAATGATATCTTACAGTATTTATAATATCTCAGTCAGCTGTTCCAGAAACCTTCCATATTTGGTAAGGATAAGAGCAAATATATATTAAAAGTAAGTCATCGTATTGAAAACAAGAGAAGAGACTACCCCCTCACCCTGCCTTCATCTTTTTGTAGAACATTTACTTAGGAAAACATGTAATTGTAAGTTTGTTCTCTGTCTTGTTAAAATATATGGAAATATTTTAAAGCTACATGAGCCTTATTCCAGGTTTAGGATCCAGGAATGCCTTTCTCAGGTACCAGGGAATCATCCTTTTGAAATGTATTTAAGGAAGATAGCCTCCCTATCTCCTAGTTTCTGTGCAAGGGCAGGAGCCTAACTTATATATATAAGGTGTTCAATCTAGTATGGCTTACGGTAAAAATGTGATTTTCTTCCCCCATAATAGTAGACTTCTAGTACTATTACTCAGTTTCTCTCAAATGAGTTTATACTCGTTCCCCTTTGAAACTTTACATGCATTTCTGTCTGTGTCAAAGTTAAAATAAAGCAGCTGTGCTTATTCAGTGTCTATTCAAATCAAGTTGAAGCGAAACTCATCCTTCTACAAAGAAACAATAAATATGTCAAATCTAAATTCAAAGAAAACTAAACTACATTTTTCTTCATTCTTAAAGTATTCAACTGTCATTGTCAATGAGACAAATTCTGCCCATCATTTTTGTCATTAAGTCTTTCTGCAAATTGAACTTTTGCATTGTTTCATTAGAGCCTGCTAAATTATAGTGCAGCATTTAAAACATAGGCTCTGAAGGACAAAAGATGTTGGTTCCAAATTCCAACTCCCTTCTTATCAGCTCTGATTTTGGGAGAGATCTCTAACTTCACTTTTCTTATTGCTAATAAGAAGAGGGTGGCCAGATTTTATGGACAAAAATGCAACCTTAAATACGAGGCTAGTCACAGTTGAATGATGCGTGAAAAGCATCAGTAGAATGCCAGGTACCTGGTAACCACTAATAAACATTGGCTATTATCATCATTACTATGTTATTTGAACACCCTTCTCACTGTCTAAGCCAGGTCTTCTCTAAGTTTTCCTTCAGTTGACTTTGTGCAGCTTGAGGTCTAGTGTTAACAAAGAATTATACGGAACTCCCTATGCATCACAAAAATATTCCAAAACCCTGACAGCCCTAAAATAAATAACTTTAAATCATCTTCAAATAAATTCACATGTAAGAGTCTAAGTAATAGGCTCCAAATGCCTGTGCAAGACTTAGAAAACTTGGAAATAATGTTAGAAATAAAGAAATGTTATGAACTGTTTCTATCTCACTGTTTATATTTTTAAGTATATTTGAAAGGTATATTTTGCTTAGCAAATGCTTCACATCTGTTACTTGACCTAGACCAGCATTGTGTTTTCTGTGGCATTTGCCATCTAATCAGTGTTGAAATTTTCAGGCTCAATTATGCTGAGTAAAGAATGTGCAATTTCCCCTTGTTTTCTAGGGGAAATTTTATTTCCCAATCTGCAGTAGTGGAATAAAAGCAAATGTGGTACAGGAACGACATTTCAATGACTATAGACCTGCTTCTTACTTGCCTGCTACCAGTAACTCTTTTGCAAAAACTGATCTTCCCTGTCTTTCAGTGTATTCACAGGAACTTACTTTCACCTCCATTCTTTCCTTAATTATTTGTTCAGTTTCTTGTCCCTCCCTTCCTATAAGCGACCTATAGCTCCTCCTGTGGAGTCTCCATCCAGGAATCCCCTTCAGTGGCACCCTCAGCATCAGCAAAAAAGCAAAGTGAGTTCTGAGTTCGCAGTGCACCGCTGTTGCTCTGGCTGAAGCCACTCTGTGGCAGGTGAGGAACAAAGTAACCAGCACCCAGGGCCACGTGAGAGAAGGAAAGGAGCCTGGCAATGTAGGCTTTAACCTAAAGGAGAATTTCTATAGTGCATCTTTATCAATCCGTTATTTAAGACAATTGTAATGTGGTTGCTACAGGCAGAAGCTGGATTTCTCCAAAGGAACCCTTTCCAGGAAGCTGATGATCTCCTCATATGCCAAAAGTAGTGAATTAATTTTGTTCAAGGTCAAATTCTGACTATCTGGACTCTCATTTGGCTTTACAAGTATCCATCAGTGTTAACTATTTTATTCCCTCTACGAATGACTAGTTTCTATTTCGTTTTAGTTTAAAATCACAAGTAAGGATAGCTAAGAGTAAAAATACCTTCCTATTTCTCTATTTCCTCATTTCTCTCTGGTGATTGATTTATGTCTTTTGATGCGTATTTAATTTTTCTCAAGCCTGTGATCTACATTTGAGAGAGAAGGAGACAAAGTACAGATGTTTTCTCCAAGCACGGAAAAAAATGAAGATTCTCTTTTGAACTGTATTATTCATTCCTTGGGTCTAGGTATTTCTTTCTACTACTTCACCTTCCACATAAAAGTGTACCCCAAAATACCTCTTTATTCATTCACTATGTTTCTATCTCCATGAATATAATTGTTTTTTGGATATAACCTGACAGAGGTGCTTAGTCCTTCCTAGGCACCGCTTTTGAAAGAATCTTCCTTAAGTGGCTCTCTCATCCCCACTCTGGCTGGACTCTTCTAGGCTTTCCATTGCTGCTAGAAGAACATACTTCGGTAATCGACCTTTCAAATCAGTTCACAGCACGAAAAATAGCAGTGGCCTGTGAAATCGGCAAATTCAGGGTTAGGCTCATTCTAATTGTATCATTGAGCCACCCGCCAACTCTAGGGGCAATAGACTTTGTTTGAAAATTAGGTGATCAGAAGCAGTGATGACAAGACCCCTTTCTTCTCTACTCTTCCAACCTTCCCGGCACCCACTTCCAGGGTAACCTGGATCTGGTAAATACCCACCCTCGCGAGGGCCACTCCTTTCTCCACCAAATGTTTTCTGATTGCTCTGCCCAAATTTATTCTTCTCTACTTCCTTAAGCCCATCCACATTTGAAATATCACCTGAAAGTTTACCCTCTCCAAAGAGCCCCTCCTCACTTCTCTGACAGGGCATAGTATTTGCCTCCTTTGAATTCCTGTCTTTATTATGACATCTCACCTACCGCCTTCTTATATTACAACCTCCTATAAGTTTTCGAATCCAACTTATTTATACAAACGTTAAACTTCCTGATAAAAGTTGTTCCCTACTTATTTTATATCTGTGAAAATTTTGTATGCTGTAAGTAGGTTACATGCATTATATTTTTAAATTTAAATTACACTATCAAATTTTTAATTATAGAAACATTTTAAAAGCTTTATTACAAAAACAGTGAAAATATTCTGGAAAATTCAATACTGGAATACAGATTTGGAATATAGCTTGATATTGCCCTTTATTTCTTTTCTCCATCTCTGTCTTTTTATAACAGATTTCCCAAATTCAATGCATTTCACAACAAGATGATAATTCTTTCATTTTTCTCAGGCTAGGTCATATCAATACTATTACTCATTCTATTTCAATAGGTATTGGCATTTTTATGACTATATATGACCACAAACATTGTTTCATTTAACTGGGCTTTCCCAATATAATGAAAATACCTAATAAAAAGATTTTGTAACCCAGGCTAGATCTAGTTTTATTACAAAGCGTGTGTACTCTATTTGACCCACTCTCTTTCTTGGTCAGAATTTAAGTATTGGAAAGGCACACATCTATTCCATCAGAGTAACAGTGCCTTGCAACGAAGGGATATTTCTTTGCTTTCTCACCTCAAAAAATCTCTTCCTTAAGGCCTCCCTTGCAACAGTGCATTTTTTTTTTATTTTTTTATTTTATTTTATTTTTTTTTTGTGAGATGGAGTCTCACTCTGTTGCCCAACCTGGAGTGCAATGGTGCAATCTCGGCTCACTGTAACCTCTGCCTCCCAGGTTCAAGTAATTCTCCTTCCTCAGCCTCCAGAGTAGCTAGAATTACAGGCATACTCTGCCATGCCTGGCTAATTTTTGCATTTTTTAGTAGAGACAGGGCGTCACCATGTCAGCCAGGCTGGTCTTGAACTCTTGACTTCGAGTGATCCACCCACCGTGGCCTCCCAAAGTTTTGGGATTGCAACAGTGCAATCTTTAAAGAAGTTAGTTGGAAGACAAATAATTTGCTTATGCTATTTTCTGACTCAAAACCAGGTTAATTAAAGTAAAAGGCAAATAATTTTCATCCATTTCTCAAAATGTATTTTTATATGTAATAAGAAAATAGTACATTTGAAATTTATTGTGTTTTCTGACATTAGGCACCATTTTTAAAAGCTCAAGAGGTCCTTGGAATAAGATTTATTTTTGTCTTATTTAAGAACTTCAGAGGGTCCAGTCTATTTCCTAAAACTGGAGAAGCCAAACAAATGACTTCAGTTTTCTATTATGCTGGAGTGTTCAAGGTTTAACTCTGAGTTAGCACTTCGCTGTTGATTTCAAATCACCTCTGTTCTTTTCAGTTGCCCACTCTGGCATTTAGTAAAGAAGCTACATTCCCAGTGGAAGCATACCTTTAAACTGTAGGAAATAATGTAAAGCAAACCCTTGAAAACATCTGGGAAAAGAAAAGTTCTTAATGTGAAATTCGCATTTTTCTGATTTGGCCAAAAGGAGAAAGATTTGAAACGTTCTCATACTATGATGCGTAGTAGGTAAAATGGTATAAAGTAGAGTGTTCATAACAAGGGCGTGTTCATATGGTGAAAGCATGCTGCAAGGCATATGCTCGTATGTTGGGTTGGAATTTTGCCACCTCCATGGTGGCTGTGGGCATCTCTCTTCCTGGCCTCATATCTTACACACCCAGCACATGGCACATTCCCAACACAGCACACACACCCTGTTGTCTCTTACTGCTTAATTACGGCTCATAATCCCAACATATGCTCCATATTGTCAATGAAGGAAAAAAGCTGACTTCGATTTGGATCACATTTAGTATTTTAAAAATATTGGAATATGCTATTTTAACAATGATATATGGCCATGAACAATATTTTTCATTTTTTTCTAATACTATCCCTCTTAACGGATAAATCACGTTTTCCAATATTAAATTAAATGGGCCCTGCTGTTAGAGAAAAATGTTTTTGTGCTTCTGCTTGGCTTTCTATATTAGTGTTTATTAAATCTTTAAAAACTTAAATAACCCTACAATAAAATTCAGGAATATGAAAAATTGCATATGTGTTTATTATAATGGATTTTAGTATATTAAAAAGGAACATTAAATCAAATGATTTCATAAACTAGAATAACAGAGCCTGGCCTTAGGTGGTATCATATAGTGCAAAATTACATTATCAAACAAAGTTGTTGGGTTTAAAGTCACTTCCTGAATCCTGTTCCATCCCCTTTCCTATCCTAGCAGTAGACTAGCGTTGGTCATATGCATGGGGCAATGCTCCAAGGAATGAGGAAGAAAACCATCCTTCTACTCTCTCTTATTTATTCGCAACACTGTACATTTATATTTCATTTTTGATTTTGTAATGCCCTTCTACAACTATAACCTCATAACAGTCTTGCAGCAAACTCCTCAGATATCATCATATGTTTTGGATTTCTCTGTACTTGTATGTTCCCAATTGATACCTTCCTCAAACACACAGCCTAAAATAGACCCAGCCTTTTGATTCTCTCTAATAGTATCAAGTTTATTTCCTTGAAGGCACCAATGGCAACTCATAATGATCTTACTTAAATATTCATATATGTATTTATTTTCCGTCCCCCTTCACTGGAATGTACGATCTAGGAGGCCATTGTGTCTTCAGTCCAGTCCCTGCTATAATAAATGAATGAATGTAGTAAGAAAATTTCTTTTCTTATCCTAGGTCATACAATGGACTCATCTTAAAATAATAATAATTGGATCAGGTGTGTAGTGTAATCCCTTCTGTAATCCCAGAAGGCTGAGGTGGGAGGATCCCTTGAGCCCAGGATTTTCAAACCAGCCTAGGCAATATATTGAGACCCCATTTAAAAAAAAAAAAAAAAAAGAAGATTGGAGCAAGCACAGACTATACAGGGGAAAACAACAACAACAACAACAACAACAACAACAACAACAACAAAAAACTTTAGAACGAAAAAAATTGGAAAAATTAACTCTGCACACTCCAGTCTGGCACACTCTTCTACCATGCCTTTTGTGTACAATTAGCCCAAGGACAACAACAACAAAAATTATTCAGCGGCCCCAAGGACTCCATTGCTATACTAAACACCATCAATAGAAAAACAATCCCAAGTATAGTAAAGATTTGCCAAAAGACAAAATAAAAATTGTCTTACTGTCCTACATGAAAATTTTCAAATATATGAATGCTTGCAATGGACTTATTCTGCTCATTTCAAAATGACTGGTGTGTGTTTCAGCTGACTTGCCCCTTCAGATTACAGTAAGTAGAAAACAAGAGTTCAAAGCTACCTTGAGAAGTCATTGTATCCTTTCCCTGCCCTATTATTAGTGTCCTGCTGTGCTGAAAAAGAACAAATTGGAAACAAACATTACATACGAGTCTATCTTTCTGCATATTTAAACACAAATTCCATCTCTACGCTATAGAATACATCATATACTGTTTATGAAAAAATATTCACTGCAGCAATTATGCCCTAAAGAATATCCCAGGGACTGAGGGAAACAAAGGCAACATTTTGAGCAAACATCTTACTTTTATCTATGATCTTATTCACATAGTAGAAGGCGGCTCTTGGAAGTCTTATACAATTTGCTTTAAAAATATTAAATAATAGTTTGGCAGATGAGGCATTATTTACTTGTTTCTTGTTAATGTTCCATTTTATTTCAAATAAAATAATTTACAATATTAATTGGATAGATGGTAATTATTACATTGCAAGAATGTTTAAAGATGAGATAAATTGCTATTGTAATAGGATTATCTTGCAAATAAATGAAACCTAATCAAATTGCTCATTTTGATATATACCACCTTTTTGATTATTTTTTAAATGATTTATATAATTAAACTTGCTTCATCTGGCAAACAACTATTATAAATAGAAGTGCAATGAAAGCTTCTTTAATAATAAACAGAAAATGCACCACCTCCTTAAATAACTTTTCCTCAATCTTTGCAGCTTTTGACTAGAGGATAAATATGAATGTCATCACTAAAACCCCAATTTTTTTCCACTGAATCCAAATCAGTCTTCATCCTGTGCCACCACTAGCCATTACTCTCAGGTGGATAATTCTAATTCCCCTGGGTGGACCCTGGGAGAGGCAAGGAAGGGACACAGCAAAATACTAAATGGACATATGAGGGAATCCATTAAAAGTCTCAGGTTGCCTTGTAGCAAAGAATGAAATGTAAATACTGAAGCAAAGTGCTGGTGACCTCAAAGTACTGAGGACAACAGGATATGGGCTCTAATGCTTGGAAAATTAGAGTCTCTCTGCATTTAGAGCCCTGGGACCCTGTCTATTTGGCTAATAATTGCCATATTTCTCCACTACTGAAGCAAAGGGTGAGCAATGGGGAGCATCCTAAAGATGTTTAACAAAATCCATTATGACCTGACATTTGCTGACCCTGCTACTTGAACTAACAGGACTATTTTTTTTTTTTTTTTCTGACTGTACTGTTCCTTTCTACTAAATAGGGAAGGGAAAGATTTATGAGGGCATTTCTGAAATAGTTTAAAGAAAAATGGCTTTAAACTAATTGATTTATACAAAACCACTGCTGTCACTTATATATAAGTTTGTGTAAGGAAAATAAACCTCAAAAACTCAGGTGTAGCTCCTGAGAAGGTTATTCAGAAATGGTCTCTGTCTTTTATGGCAAGGGAAGTATGGAATTTCACTAAATTGTCCTTTCGGGCATAAATTCCCCTGTGTTGCTACATATTCATGTGAAGAGAAACTTCCACACTCTCTTGATTAAATACTTGCATCTTAGTCTTACAGATTAACCTGCGGCTGTACCATGAATAAACTGCCATGGTATCCAAACTGATTTTCTGCCTACATTCCCTAGCTCTGCAATTACCAAGTACAATATGCCTATGGTTCAATGTTACCTTTGATCTGAGAAAAACAGAAAAAAGCTTCTGAAGAATTTATCAATGACATTTCCACTCAGATTAGAAGAGCAAAGGCCTGAGATATTGCTAAACTCTTCCTCTAACTGTATTGCCTCCTGTGATCCTTATTTATTAGACTAGGGTAAGATAGGCCCTATTTACAGAAATGTTTTGCTTGTGATATTTAAAGTACAGATAATGCAATCCGAATATCTGTTGCAAACAATACATATCTTTAGCTTCTTTCTTAAAATGATGTGAATCAAATGCTAAAAACAAGTATTCATAGACCACTCACAAACCACTCATATGTTCCTCTCTGTTCACTGCACATAGTGGAAATCATATTTCTACTCTTGTAGTATTTCCAGAGTTTGGCAGAGCAGGATGGGAAGGATCCATCTATGTTCTCCTGCCCACATTCTCCCTCCATTTGTGAACTTGTTTTCTTGCCCTCTCTTGCTTTCTCCTTTAGGACTTCCTTTCCTCTACCACCAGCTTTACTCTGTTCCCAGCACCCCAAGAACCAATCAGATGACTTAAACACAGATCCTTTTCTGCAAGCTGATACTGGTTAGAGTTTCACACTAAGAATATTTCCCTTTTTCCAGTTATTGTAAAGGAAGTAGAGTCGGGAGCCCTATAAAGAAGGAATAACAAGCTTCAGTCTGGGGACTAGGCTGAGTTTGAATATTGGTACCATGCTTTTCTAACTATATGATTTTTGACAAGTTATTTATTTGTTTTCTTCAGGTACTTTTAGAAACAATAATATTAAATATGAGTTTTCCATGTCAAGTGCTTAGCTTCTGCTCATTACATTGTAAGTGATCAACAAATATTATCAGTTTATTGCAAAAATATTTCATTCAAGTGTATCCAGCTAGGAGCAGCCCTATAACTAATACATTCTGTAAACTTGAGAACTCAGTTTCTTTTTTTCCTCAGAGCCTAAATTTCCTTCTTTATAAATGTAACTTGACTGGACGTGGTGGCTCATACCTGTAATCCCAACAGTTTGGGAGGCCAAGGCAGGCAGATCATTTGAGGTCAGGAGTTTGAGACCAGCCTGGCCAACATAGTGAAACTCTGTCTCTACCAAAAATACAAAAATTAGCCAGGCATGGTGGCAGGTTCCTGTAATCCCAGCTACTCAGGAGGCTGAGGCAGAAGAACTGCTTGAATCTGGGAGGCAGAGGTTGCAGTGAGAAGAGATCATGCCACTGCACTCCAGCCTGGGCAATAGGGCAAGATGCCATCTCATAAACAAACAAACAAACAAATAAATAACAAATGTAACTGGAGACGACATAAAATGGAGTAACTAAATATTCTCTACGATTTTTCCATCTCCATTACTGTAGAAATAATCCAGTAAAGATTGCACCCTCTCTTTTTTCAAGGTTAACCATTTTTTCAACAATATAAAGATTTCAAAGACAACTGCGGTTGGTTGTTAGGCAACATGGGATGATTGACAAAGTGGAGTTCTCAAAAAGTACTACAGAAACATGAAAAAAGAAATTGCCCAATTGTGTGGGAGACCTTCGCAGAAGAAGGGGCGTTTGAGATATGTCTGGGGGAAGGTGTGTGAGGGTGGAGATGGGTCAGTGGTGGGTTGCAGAAGCAACAGGAAGCATGGAGAAAAGGAGGTGACAGAGAGTAATATAGCTTAGAAAACACCACAGCTATGGACAAATCATCGCTATATGGAAGAGGGGTTCAAGACGAAGGTACAAAGCTAGACTGGAAGTAGAATAGACTGGAAGTAGAAGCTTCTATTTTGTCTTGAAAATTTACTCACTAAATTAAATCCCAGTTACTGGTTTCTTTCAATGACACTACCATTTTCCTTGCTTTCTTTGACAATGTTTGTTAAATTATCATATCGTTTGTATTCCTCATGCCACTTTGCCTCCACCCCACATGCCATGAAGTGCAACAGTCTATCAGGTAGAGTCAGGCAGAGTGGCACATTGTTATAAATAAAGATGGCACCATATGGCTACAGCCATCTAGCTATACTGTGGAAGGCAAGGTGCTTAACTTTCTATGCCTTTATTTCCTTTTTCATACAATGGGCCTAATCACAGCACACTCTTACCTAGTTGTTATGAGGATTAAATGAATGAACAGTGGCACATAACAAACTTTATTCAACAATGTTATACACTTACAAAATTATGATACTTTTTTCCAGAACCAGTTTAAGATGACTCAATGAGTTTTTCCAAGACTAACTTAAACCTGTAATTTTTCATTTGTTTGCTGAATTTCTGTTTACAGCCTGTAGGACAGGATACTTTAAATGATCTATCCATGTGATAAGTTTAACTCCATAACTGTGTGTCCAACGATTCTAGCTCTTTCATTTAACCATCCATTCAGTGAATGTTTGTTGCAGGTTTACTAATTGCACTGGCCTGAGACATGACTATAAAGTGATAAAACAAAAATCACAGTCTCTGCCTCTGTGTGGCTGAATCCAGTCGAAATGCTTGCTTGGTTTACAGAGAATCTCCTCTTGCGTTTACTAAATTGGTATTTGCAATATCATGAAGGGACTGTTATTATTATTATGTTCACATTACACAGACGAGGAGACTGAACCTTAAAAAAACAGAAACATTCCCTAAGCTCACAATCTATCTAGAAATGTTGGGCTGAGATTGAAATCCAGGTTCTCTCACTTCTCATGCAGGGCTCCTTCCACCACACCACACAATGCGTCTTATTCCTACCCCACGTAGTTGCCACAGTTTGAATATCTGTCCCCTCCAAGACTCATGTTGAAACTTAATCCCCAATGTGGCGGTATTGAGAGGCGGGGTGTTTAAGAGGTGAGTGAGTCATTGGGGCTCTGCCCTCAAGAATGGATTAACCTATTTGTGGATTAACGGATAAATGGGTTAATAATTAATGAAGTATCCTGGGATACTGGATACTTTTTTAAGAAGGGGAAACAGACCTGAGCTGACATGCTCAGCCCCCTCCACCCTGCGACATCCTGAGTCACTTCAGGACTTTGTAGCGTCTCCACCATCAAAAAGGGCTCACTAGATGTGGCCCCTTGACCTTGGATTTCTCAGCCTCCATAACTGTAAAAAGTAAATTCCCTTTCTTTCTATATTACCCAATTTCAGGTTATCTGTTATAAGCCACAAAAAATGGACTAAGACAACCCGTATATTCCTTGGGATTAGGGAAGTATCTTCCACTTCTTTTTTATATATAACATTTAACACAATGCTGAGCATACCCTAAGGACACATGATATGCATATTGAACTAATGCATCCTCGAATCTATTGGGTAGAACGTGGCATTCTGGTTTCTCCTCATTCTCCCTTGGCCTACAGTTCCACAGGGCTCTAGATCCATCCTGATGTTATGGCAACAGGGCACTCATGTGTGTTTCAGAGTCAGTCTCCTGTCCCTCTTCCTAAAAGACAGTGCTGTCTGTGAGTATTGTTGGTGGAGGTGAGAATATTGGGCAAGGAAGACATTTGAGATGACGAATAAAAGCAAATGAACAACAACAGTAACATAATCTATCTTAAATCAATGTGTATTTACTGAAGACCTGAAATCTACACTGTATTACATCGGATGCTAATTTACTGACACAGTAGGACACCAGCATTTATGGACACACACTCTACTTAGTATAAATTGATCATTACATAAAATCTCATTCATTACTCACCACAACCTTATGAGGTTGAAATTATTACTCCTATTTTCCCCAAGAGGTTATGTAACTTGTCCAAGCTCTTATTTCAAGGTGGCTGACTTCCACAGTACAACCCTATTTTTTTGAAATCATCACAGTTAATACCTATATTAGTTAAAGGGGCATTGAGTAAGTCAAAATATGCAGTTTAGTGCCAAAAAAAAAAAAATTAGCAAAAAATCTACACTAAAGACAAAAAGGTAAAAATGGCTGCTTTAAAAGTTACCAAGTGTAAACTACATTAATCAAATGTTTCTTGAGTGCCACAAATTTAGTACAGCTGTCATCGCACATGAAGACATTTTCATTGTCGTTAGTGTGATTTTGACATTCGTGGGAATACATAAACCCTTCTAGTGTCTGCATGCATTTAAAGACTGTATCAAGTCATAACAAGAAGTAGTCACAAGTAGCCTCCCAGATTTGCTCATCTGGACTTTTAGATCCCAAAATGCTTACTTTTTTCATATGGTAATCATGTTGACATTTGTTTCAGAGATTATAAGAAGAGAATTGGAAAACAGCATCTGAACCAGGAAAGGAACCTCAAAACAGCTGCTAGCCACTGAGCAGCTGTTGAACAAGGATCTGACAGTATTGTTCATCTCCCCGCACCCCCCAGCAGATGCCACTACCTTAAATAGCAAGTAAAATGGAATCTGCAGAGGGTATGACAAACATCCTCCTAGTTGAGCAAGACACATCACCACTAACGGGCATGCATCTCCAAGAAACGAAGCAAAATAATTCCAGGTTCCCTGATATGCATGAACTTCAGTGTGGATCTTTTACCATTTTTATGGCAAGGCTGACAGCTATCTTTGGAAACAGCGAGCAATGAGGTAGATGCTAATCTGATTTATATCCTAAAAGGAGGGGCATCTGCTACTTTTTTCTTTGACCTACAGGAAAACAGCTAGTGGTGTAACGAAGCTAATCACAGGAAACTAGTTTGGCTTTGTGTGAGACTGCTAATTCGTTAGACTGCAAATTTTCCATAAAGAGTTATTCACATCTCACTAACCACTAGGTTCACACCTGGGGTGGGCAACACCTGGCAGTGTTCTTAATGAGTTCACCACTGTTTCCAAAGAAAATGCTGACATTAATAATTGTAATGTTACATTTATTGCAAGAAAAGTCCAAACATAAATGTGGTGGATTAGTAAAGGTCATTGCAATCTAACTGCTTTTGGTGCTAATGTAGCTTGACAGTATTTGCAAGCCAGGAAGGAGACAGAGAAAAAGCCTCCTGTGATGACTAGATCTTTCATGGCAATGCCTGATTGCATAAAGGCACCTGCTTAGGTGATTTTGCCCTCAACGATGCTTTTGGCATTTTCCAAAATGGCACCTGAGTTTCTGTCATATTCTATTCAGTCTGTCACTAAATTCTACTGAGGCTTTTCTCCATATTTTTCAAGTCAGTCCCCTAATTTCCATTTTCATGGTCTGCCAGAGTCTTGGCCTGACCTGCCTGAATAAATTACTGCAACTGCCTCCAATATATCTAAGTAAAGAAGCAAAAGTGACCATCTTTGCATGATGTTGTGACTAATCCTGAAATTCACAAATAATTATTGAATGCCTGCTGGGTACCCAGCCCAGTGCTTGGTGCCTTGAGATCAGGCAAAACATAGCAGACAGTTTGTACTTTTCAAAAGCTTTTGATTTAATTAAGGTGACAAAAAGTTAAATAACAGTAATGAGGAAAGACAGTTCTTGGGGTGTAGGAAACATAATATATGAGATGTGAATTCAGAGGACAGGATCTTTTACAGTTTGTAGTGTTCTCTTGAATTTCTTAAATTGTAATACTTATTTGGTATCTCTTAGCTTTTGCTTCAGTAAAACAAACCTACTTTGCAGGACAGTGCTGTGTGCTGAAAATAGTACTTTCTTTCCTGAATATTCAACTTTTTCATGCTAAATCTTCACCTCCTCCATCACCATCTTTCACCTGCTTCTCCTACTCCATGGAGATGCTTACTCTGTCTTTATTGGTTCCAGTCTTTCAAATTCACTCCAGTATCATGCTGTGTTTCATATCGTTGCCTCTCTCTGTAGTTAATTCTATTTTCATATAACTACTTAGCCTTTTGAAGTGTTTTTATTAATCTAATAAGCACAAGTGTGTTGAGGCTGGGCTTGTGTGTGTCCTTCAAATTGCATTAAATCAGCACCACTGTGGGCAGGAAAGCCTTCATTAATATTTCCCATAGTACCTCCCTGTGCAGGGCTTAATCAGTATTTCCAGGCGCCTGAATCCTGATTCTACAGGATGGATGGTAAGTCAGCACCTGCAGCTACTTAAAGCTGTTAAAAAAAATTAAAAAAAAAAAAAAAATAGGACTTCTTCCCTTACTGTTCCTATTTGGCTCTTCCTGCTTCCTCCACACCCTCTTTTTATTGGAGCCACTTGCCCTTGGCAGGATAGCCCTTGAGCAAGGTCAACATTCCTACTGATGCTTCACAATTGTCCCCAGTACTCACATACCTTTGACAGGATGATAGAGGTGGCAACTCCCCCTCCTTCCACCCTCTGCATTAGGCCAACAACCGTAGCTTCTCATCTTTAGACCAGATGAGTGGACATGTCAAGTCCTCAGAGTGGTTCCCTCTACAGCCCCTCTCAGTGGACTTGAACTGAAGGGATGGCAACCCCACTCTGCTTCCTTTTTTGAGACAGTGAAACTCACATGACAGCTACGTCTCTCTCTAGATAAATCTGCATTATGATCTATCTAATGTATCTTGATATCTAATATGTGATATATATTTGGTGCCTAGATTGAAACTTCTGATCTAGAATCATGGCACCCTAGCTATATCGAAACGCAAATTAGCCTAAGCATCATTCTGAGGGCAACCATTAATTCACTGCTTAACTGAGAAAAGTTAAGCAAGAGTGTAGCTTAATCAGACATGAATTGAGATAAGGATATTGGATAGTTTAAACACAAACACTGGATGAATTTTAGAAAGTGTTATACACACATACTGTATAAATGTGGATTTTTTCAGGGGGGTGGGTACACCCATTCTATAAACTAGGGCAATAATATAGCTCCTCTTTTTTCTGGAATGTGAGACAGAACTGGATAACATATCTGGGATCTGAACGGTTGCCCAGAGATGATCCACCTAATATGTAAGAGTGCCCTTCTCTCTCTCACCACTCCACACTTTTCTTCATAAAAAATTCAATGGATTGGGTAAGGATGCTGAATTAAAAACCCGTATAGGGATCTGTAGTCCTCTGCAACAACCATCACTTCTCCTTATATAAAAGGAGGCATGCCTGAGGTCCCAGCTATGTACCACGGTACTCCAGTCTGGGCAACAGAGATCCCATCTCAAAAAAAAAAAAAAAAAAAAAAAAAAAAAGCACAGTTGGGTGTTCGCATTTAAGTGTGAATGATTTAAAAGTAATTTCCTTAAAATATTAAAATAGTAATATCTCAGGACATAACCAATCAAAATTTGGCAACTATTGATTTGAAATTTAGGATGAGGAGAAACTGCCTCTTAGTGTGCTTGTTATTATGCACAGTAAATTGCTACCAATGGGTAAATAGCATTAGCTATAATAACCCAACGATTCCTACAAACTACCTTAAATCTTACATATTTTACCATATTTTGCTTATATAATGTATGTATAATGTTAATTCACTCTTTTAATAACTTTTGTCAAGCCATTATAGAATAACCGTAACCAAGGGACATTAATGTTTAACAAGGTATCTATAGTCACCTATCTATCATTTATAACATGGATGGCAAAAGCACTATCAAACATTTATTAAGCATTTATAAATAATTTTATCCTACTTCTAGCATGTGTTATAAATATATTATTAATTCTTTCTAAATTATTGATAAGAACTCCTTGAAACTGAGTATGAGAGTAACATTTATTATGTAAATGACATTTTGTCACCCTTGAAATCCACATCCTAGGCTAACTATATGTACATCAAAGAAGCCATGGGCAGGGGTGAAGAAATACTATTTCTTGTGGAAAAATATAATATTTAAGTTAGCACTTGACAAGTGCATTAGATATAAATTTCATAGAACTAGTTTTCTCCAGACTGAAAATTCTATTAATTGACCAGATGCTTTGGGAAGGGACTGGACTCTTTCTATTCACTAAGGAATATTGAATAGAGCAATAGAACATAGTTCAATACACTATATATTTTATCTATTTTGCATATTTGCTACATAGGCCATATACCTACACCAGAGAAAATATTCATTGCACTGAATGGGATAATGATGCATATTAAATCTTCCAAGCCATATAAACATTACTAATACAGAAAATTCAATACAGTTTTAGGACATGACCAGAAATACCTAAGATGTTTGCGGAAACTGACTCAACATCTCTTTAGCTATAGGGTAGAAACCATGATGGCCCCATGGACAAATTTCCACACCTACTTTGATCCAAGTTAATATGCTATATTAGAAGGTGACACTGCAGACTGGGTGTGGTGGTTCACACCTGTAATCCCAGCACTTTGGGAGGCCGAGGCAGGCTGATCACAAGGTCAGGAGATCAAGACCATCCCAGTCAACATGGTGAAACACTGTCTCTACTAAAAATACAAAAATTAGCTGGGTGTGGTGGCACACACTTGTAATTCCAGCTACTTGGGAGCCTGCAGCAGGAGAATGGCTTGAACCCAGGAGGTGGAGGTTGCAGTGAGCTGAGATCACGCCACTGCACTCCAGCCTGGTGACATAGCTAGACTCCATCTCAAAAAAAAAAAAAAAAAGTTTTTTTTTCTTCTTTCTGCAAAGAGATTGCAGAAACATGGCTACCAAATTCTCAAACACACATTTCAGAGTCATTGGAAGTGGGGTGAGAAGAATTGAGTTCTAGGATAACTTTTGTGCCCTTTGGCCACTTAAAGCAGCTTTGGACTTCTTCTCATTTCTTGACTTTTACTTCACCGACTCCAGAAAGCCACCCGGAGATTCTGAGTCAAGGAAGAGTCTCTGTGCTACCCAGAAACACAAGCCAAATCAGGTCAGCATATTCAAGATGTATTTATTTATTGAGACAGGGTCTTGTTCTGTTGCCCAATCTGGAGTGCAGCGGCACCATCATAGCTTACTATAACCTCAAACTCCTGGGCTCAAGTGATCCTCCCACCTCAGCCTCCAAGTAACTAGGATTATAGGCATGCGCCACCATGCTCAGCTAAGTTTTTGCTGTTCTTTTTTGTAGAGACAGAGTCTTGCTATGTTAACCAGGCTGGGCTTGTACTCCTGGCCTCTAGCCAGCCTCCCAAATTGCTGGTATTGTTACAAGCTTGAACCACTGCCCCTAGCCCTAAAATCTTTAGAATCTTAAATTGAAGGTTTGCATCAGAACAAGAATGATCCATTAATCTACTAATGACCCATTAAAATTCAAAATTTATTTTAAGAAGAAACATGTTTTTTCATGCTTTCCATGCCTGTAAAAAAGTGTGATTTCTCTAGAAATTTTAAAATTTGTTTTTTAGGTGTTGATTTATTTCTGTAAACAATAAACATTACGTTCTCATTGTTGATACACTATTGTATTCATCCACTAGGCAGAGAAGTTGTTAGAAGAATAGGTAGTAGAATGATCTGAATTATTTGCACCAAATGTAATTAGAAAAGCTAACACAAAGATTGCACAAAGTCACCAACTAAACTTGACGCTAAACAATACTCATTATGCAATCAAATAACATAAAAATTCCAGCAGAAGTTTAGAAAACCAAAAATATAACTGCACAAAAATTAAGTTGCATTTTGTCTCCGGGTTGAAGATGTGCAGTTGGACACTATCATAGTGGTCCTGCTTCTTAGCTTTTATTTATTTCTGCCTCGACTTTACGTTTTTTGGAAATCTTAGATAGAGCTAATGGAGATGATGAATTACTAAAGTCCACCCCTCCTTTCCCCTTCTCTACACACATACAACAAGGCACTTCTCAGTATCATCACTGCTTGCTGAATTGTAGATAGTATTTGATGAGTAAATTAATACCACATAAAAAAGGTAGCAAACATTCACAGGTGTCTTTCACCAGTGCCTACAATATATGCTCTGTCATTCTAGCAATTAACCTTGAATTCACTAGGGTCACACTCAAGCAGTGTAGTGAATAAAATGCTGTAACATTCTGAGCTTCAGTGAGTTCTTGACGCAGTTAATCCAGCTTGATGAATTGTAAAAACGACATAGTCCTCTATTAAGAGGCCACCTCATGCTCTGGAAACAGTTGAGCAGAGGAACACAGGAAATCTTGGTTCTAGCCAGGTGGTGTTGGTGAGTCACTTAGTAAACTTGCTGACTTTCGGCTGCACTTTCTGTAAAACAATGCTAACACAAATGCATCTCTGAACATATTAATGACATGATCTTCTTTTTTTCCTTCTTTGAATGCAACCATAAGTAAGACTAAATTAAGGCAAATTGGGTAATTCCAGATCAAGAATAGAGACATTGGGAGGAGCCCAACAAAGTCATAGTAAAAACAGGAGTCTCTGGAGGCGATGGAGAAACTGAGGCAGCAATGAATACCTGCTGGGTTGTCCACCAATGGGATCTGTTTCGGGGGGTTCCTAGACCTGGAAACTGTCACACAGCAATTTCATTCTTATTCCGCTCAATGGTACTGTGTAAAGTAGCTGAAGATTGTCCTAAGTGAGTTCCCGTCCCTCCACTATTGTCGATGATGCCTGCCTCTGAGTGGCCTGCCCGAAGCCTCCTCCCTCAAGTTCCCATTTGGTTCTGCTCCATCTGGGTCATCCCGTCCTAGTGAGGCAGGAGAATAGGGTCTGAAGAGGAGCTAAAGCCAATTCGAGCTAATTTCCTAAAGCTAGATCAAAAGAAAGACACGAGGGACTGGAGGCAGGGAACCTCAGGCCAATTCGTGCTGATTTCCTGAAGCTAAATCAAAGGGAAAACTCCTGGGTCAGGAGGTAGGAACCGAAGGCCAATCTGCGCTGCCTTCCTAGGGCTGGATCAAAAGGGAAAAGCCCATCTCTCCACGATGGAGTAACAAAGGATCAGAGGCTACTCTCCCTACAACCCCCACCCCACCCCACGACATCTCAGATGAAAAGGGAGCTTGCTTTGCATTGGCGCAGGCCAAGCGCGGACATCCCTTCATCCGCAGAGGGCAGCATCCAATCCGGCCTCTAATTGGCCATGGGCCACGTCCTTTATCCACAGGAGGGGTAGCCAGTAGGGACCTCGATGGGGTACAGACACTGCAAAAAACTTCGTACCCTGGCCGCTCGCTGTGGCCTGCTCCCACCCTGTGGAGTGTTCTCTCGCTTAAATAAACCCCTACATTCACCGTTTCACTCCTCTGTGACTTAACTCCCCTTCATGTCCTATCAAAATGTCTCCATCCCATGTGCCAAATTCCGAGCCACAAATTAAGTTAATAAATAAATACCTTAAAAGTCCAATCCTGCTTCGGCAGTATTCATTCCTCAACAGATCATTCTTAAAGAGGCAAATTGCAGTGGCTCACACCTGTAATCCCAGCACTTTGGGAGGCCAAGGCGGGTGGATCATGAGGTCAGCAGTTCAAGCCCAGTCTGGCCAAGATGGTGAAAACCCATCTCTACTAAAAATACAAAAGTTAGCCGGGCATGGTGGTACACACCTGTAATCCCAGCTACTCGGGAGGTTGAGGCAGAGAATTGCTTAAACCCGGGAGGTGGAGGTTGCAGTGAGCTGAGATCGCACCACTGCACTCCAGCCTGGCAAAAGAGTGAGACTCCATCTCAGAAGAAAAAAAAAAAAAAAAACTTTCAGGGAGCTTGATAAGCTAAACTCTCCTTAAGACAAAATTTTATGTCTTGAAACAGAAATTTTACCTAGTATTTACCTAGTATTTGGCAGTATATAAGTTAGAACTCAGCAAAATGTACACATTACACTTCAAGTAGCAGGTTACTATGCATTTGATATAATGCCTTGCTCACTGGGCTACAGTTAATGTTGCCTGTAACTTGTAAGCTGGTGGAACACAGCATTGCTGTGGTGGCAATGTGTTAACAGTGTCATGTCCAAAGGAATCAAAAATATTTTCATTTTGTGATTCTAAAAAAGAATATAAGTCATTATTTATAAGTTAAAATTGGATGTAATCATTACATTAAAAATAAAATAACAACCTTATTGAAAATGATGTGCTGTTTTCACTTTACTGGAATCTGGTACCATCTTGAGGTTGGAGACATGGTCTTGAGATATCTGTTCCTAAACGAACTTCAAAGCCAAGCCTCACAATTCCTGTGAATGAGCCTCCATACCTGAGCATGGCAGGAAGTCATTCATTTTGTAACTTTTGGAAAACTGTTTGATAATTCATACATCAATACTTCCTCCGAACACCCTTACAAATCTCTTCAGACTTATTGCACCGTCAATTCCCAATTGCCTACATAAAAGGATTGTATTAAGCATTCTTTCAATATTCTAACTGTACTTATTTTGCAGCATAATGAATATACCTTTATTTTTCTTTCTTGTAGAGTCTGGAAATTTTGAGGGACTTCAAAATATAACCTTAGTGTTGCGAAACCCTGCAGCCAACAGAGAAAATCAAGGCCATCCAAAGCTATGCTATAAGATTCTTATTTGCGAGTCAGGAAAATATATAGAAAATTACTTCCATTTCATTCAACTTTACATTGCATGATTGTCTTCACAAATGTTGCTATGTGTTCTTTTATATATAGTAATTGATACTTGTAATATTCTCAACATTATAAAAGCATGCATTCTACCTTGATAGAAATTAAATTTTAGTTCCATAAAATTAGTACATTTTTCATTAAATTGCACAGTAAAGGTCAATCTTTGTATTTCATTAGGATAACACAGCCTTGAAATGAGTCAGAGCAGGTGCAAAAGAAAAGAAAGCACAATTCATGAATATATGACAGGAGACCAATAATACTAATTAATTTGGGGAAGAATGCAGCCAGATTATATTTATGGAAGACTTAAATCTTTTAAAGGCTAGCAAATAGATGGCAAAGGTCATCCAATCAATGTAGATTAATAATGAAAGTCCTTAGAAAAAGCCAAAACGTGACAAGTGAGAGGGTGGTCATGTCTTTCAATTTGGGGGACTTAAATATTGAAAAGTCGGTTGTTTGGGCTTTACATTCAAATGACTGCTGAAATAGAGAGAGATGAAAGAAAATCTAGGGGTGCCTCTATGTCGCATGCCAGAATTCCTCACAACCTAAACTCTTCTCTACGGATGAAAATACATATTCTGTTTATACATTATCTTATCACATTCCCTACACACCCGGTAAGAACATCACAAAAAGCATAAGAGTCACAGTGCTTATATTCAGTCTCCTGGCCCCCGGATGTTAGCTGGGGCCAGTGTGGTTGTAAAGAGTGAAACCTGGGCTGTGTGTCAGAGACTCTTGCCACTTCCACGTTGTCTCTGCCTCCCTATCTGATAATGATTGATGCATGAGTTTAAGAAAGAAGCTTATTGATTTATAGAGACGTATGGTTTATAGACATATCAAAGATGTTCTGATAGGATCCATCCCCAAAGTAATGAGATAAAACGGATTAGCATAGGTCATAATGTACATTAAGCCATAGAGCATTAGATTTCAGAGTACACTTGAGTTCTTTCCGTTCTGTCACTAGGGGGCACTGTGAGCATGGATGAAGCCACGTGCCCTGCATAACCAAATAGAAAAAAACTCCCTAAGGGAATTTGCGATGCCTCTTTTCATCCAACATTACGCGTTTTTTAATAACACAGAAATTGACCCTCCCTATCTTAAAACCTGTACCTTACGTTTGTCTCATCTGAGTGCCTTTTCTCAAGAAACCAACTTTCAGGCAAGGGACTGAAACTCACCAGATCACTACATCCAGAAAATGAGATGCCGGGCCCCTCATCCATCTTGGTTACTTCCTTACTCCTCCCTAAATGATTTTTTCCCTGCAGGTAGCTACATTCCTTCCCTGATATATAACCCCCCCCCAATTTTAGTTGGTTGAGGAGACAGATTTGAGACTTATCTCCTGTCTCTTTGGCTGCAGCACCTGAATAAAGTCTTCTTCCCTGGCAATCTTCCTTCTCTTAGTGATTGGCTTTCGTTGTGGCAAGCAAGGAGACCTAGACCAAACCCCTAGCGTCTTGGTAACACCAGTTTCTCTAGAAAATATTAGAGTAAGACTGCATAGGCAGCCAAATATGGAAGAAAGTTTAGATACGATATATGCGAAAGAGTTTGTTCAGATAATGTTTATCTACTAGGGCTTGGATTTTCTTTTTTTTTTTTTTTAGTACAAAGAAAGTGATGAGAAGCAGGAAATAATTTTATTGATTTTTTTTTTTTTGGTCCAAATTGCAGACACTGCACTTTGTGTGTCAAAGAAGGTGATAAAGACATCCCGGAACGTGGCAGTCTGCCAAAAATATACGAAACAGGATACCACAAGCTTCTCTACATAGCAATCCAAGAGACTACATCAGTCCTTAATAAACTAGGATATTTCTAGGGAACACTCTATATTATTTGCATAAATTATTCCAAACTAAAATTATAACACTAAAAGTGCACTCTTCTCTGCATCATTGTTTCTGGAAAGTCTACTGTAGAAAATATTTTAAATAAACACATTCGATAATTCACACAGTGACGCCCTTGATAGTACTCCAAGCTTTGAATTATATATGCTCATTTATTCTTTTTTAAATAATTCAAGAGACAGATCAAAGCTTTACTTTTGTGAGTTTAGAATAATATTTTTTAAACTACATCTCTCAAAAATAAAAATATTTTTCATGTGCTCATAAAAACATTTTCATACTGAGCATTTTAAATAAAAAATAATTAGTGGAAGATCAGCATGGTACTGGTAATATTTTGTTGAAAATGTATTCAAGTGTTTTCTTTGAAAATAAAAGCAAACATAAGTGGAAATTTCACAGAACTTGATGTACAGAGTAAATCATTTAAGTACAGATATGCTTGTCCTTTGAATAAAGGAGACGTGGATATTAGGATGCACGAGGGGCTTGGAAACCTAACACTGAAGCCAGAAGCCCTGTTATTGAGAAGTTGGCAAATGAGTAACCATAAGTACGTGACTACACTGCCACCTAGTGGTGCAAAGAATCAACCTTCTAGTAAGGATGGATGACGACAATTCAGAGGCAATTTTATCAACAAATTTTTTTGTGCGTGAAAGTTAAAAAAAAAAACAAAACAAAACATATACCAGGTGGCTTGAAAGAGACTAATAAGAGCAGTTATTCCTCTTTTATTATGTATTATTTCTCCAAAGCTTCATGATTCTCATTGATAAAAACCTCAGGTGTCTGCAGAAAAGCTCTGCAAATTCAGCACCCCAGGCAGGTATGAAGGAAAACAAGCTTCAAGTGTCTTTGAATAGAAATAGTATTTTCTTACTGCTTGAAAGAAGTCTATCTTTTGAAAAGTCTGCTTAGGATTTGAATCTCTGTTTTCCTTTTCTAGTTGGAAACCAAAGACAAAAACAAAAAGCCCTTGGAGATTGTTCCAAATGCATCCTTCTTGCCCTCAACTGCCAGCCTTCTTAGGAATTAAATAATCCTACTTGTGATCATTCCAGGATTCAGACTTCTAATATTGACATCTCTGTTACAGGCGACAACGATGCCAGATTGTGTCTGCAAATTAAGGTTATTTTAAAGGCCTGGGGAAACAGAAAATGCCTTGCCAGGGATCAAATTCTTCTTTGAGAGAGGGTTAAAAGAACCATTGCTATTTACTCATTGTGGATTTGTTTTGCAGGGGCATTGTTATTATCGCAGGCATCAAACCGTAGAGGGGAAAAAGCTGCAAACAAAATATCAAGGGAAATAACGACCATACAAAATAAATAGCAGCACAAACAAAGTTCACAATGCCTCATATGAACTTAGGAAAAACACGGTCATGCATCCCACTTCCTGAATGTGTTTTCAGTGGACACAAGGGCCATTCTTTCTTCCACAGCAAACAAAATTATTCCCTTCACCAGCAGTTGCCAGATTGACCAAGAATATAATATTCAAGTTCAGGAAGAGGTTACTGATGTGTCCGTATTTAAGGGGAAGAGAAACATCTAATCTAAAACTTTGCATAGAATTTCTCCTAGGTAGCATAGTACATATTTTAGCTCTCATTTTTGTTTCCAGACATTGATTGCACTCCACATAAAACCTCTTTAGCCCCCCAGGAAGACACTCTGGTGGAAAGTCCATTTACAGTCATTTAATGTAATACCTAATTTTTCTGGTGAGGTAGCAAAACCGCAGAAGAGAAGGGAGCACCGCTAGGCAGAGATGATCTAGAGTCTAATTCTCTTACGCCCTGGCAACTCAATTTTCACTGCATCCTATAGCCTCTCTGTAGAAGTCAAGTGTATTTTACAGTTTTCTAAGGAATGACTGATAACCTCAACAGTCTGAAATTAAACCGCACAGCACACAGTGGAAGATGGTATTTTAAAGTACCTGGAAGCTTTAGTATTCAGTATTACACAACACTATTTTAATAAATACAAAAGCAATGTTTATTCACTTTAAAGTCATGACATCTATGAAGTTAAAGGTTTGCACAGCGATGAGCAATTAGTTAAATATCACACATGGAAGCAAAACAGCAATTTGTAGACTTCTGTTGCTCAGTGCCTTAATTACTTATATTGCAACTTGTTTCAGACCACTAAAGACAGGGCTATCGAAAAATCCCCAGGCAATTAAGGACAAAGCGTGCTCAAACATGAACGGCTCCTGAAGAAATAAATGGAAAGATCAGGTTTTATCTATAATGTTATTAGGTAGATAAATCACTGGGAAGAATAAACCTGTGGAAAAAAAAAAAAAAGCACAAACTAAGATTAGCCTTTAGAAATCTCCTTGGAGATTATGCAATTCTCCCCCATGAAATCAATATCAGTTCAATTGAAGATAAATTACAAGAGAAATAAAAAGAAGACACTACATGAGAAGTAATAATAGCATTGTTTCCTTCACTGCATAGTAAGATCTCATCACAAAGCAGAGGAGAGTCAGGGGGATCAGGTTATATTTGCTGGCTATTTTCTCACGATGTGACTCGGCTGTGGGGGACATTGTTGTCAGAATGCCTTGTTGGCACTGAATTGAGGGTTTAGTTTGTTTATTTAAACACATCTTTAAATTTTCCATAGCTAAAAAGAGAACTAGTATTTTGATCTGTTTTCTTCCGTTGAAATATTTAGACCACATATTATTAATATAGAACATTGATAGAATAAACTTTATTTAAAAAAAAACCATCAAACCAATAGCCCACGACTCTATCTACCAATGAAATGGAATCTAATGAACATGAACACATAAAATAACACTTCTGCATAATACATTTATTTCTTGTGACATGAAACAATTTGGAAATGAGATTTAGATGACATGTACTTTAGTAGGCTGTGATTATGATAAAACCACATTTTATAGTGTAAAGCTAGCATTAATTGATCTCGGAGACTACTTCTTTTATACATATTGTATGGCATATACTATGTTATTATTACAGTCTGTTAAACTGTAAATCCTTCTGAACAGGTCCTCCAAGCGCAGTATTCTAAACTAAGAAAATGGCTGCCAAGCAACTTTTGACATGAGCAGTGAAAATTATTTATATAGCATTTGGTCACATGTGTTTTTTAAGGATGAAAAACAAAAACTAAAATCGTGGACATGAGAAATCATGTTAGGAAAGTTTTAACGTTATCTGCGGAGATGGCACAATAAATGCATTTCCTATTTTCTTTTAATATATGTAAATTAAATAAAATCATGGAAATATATATTAGTATTGAGAGTGGCCTTAGAGTCTATTTCATAACTATTTTTAAAATGAGGACATGGAGGCAGGAGGAACATTTATCATAACATTTCTACAGAAATTCAATGTGTCTAGCTCTACTCCTTGGAGTCACAGTCTGGGAGAAATGCTTCATCTGGACTGATTATGAACTTGCAAAAGAAAGCCAAGATGTAACATTTCTGAAACAATTTCTTAATTCTCTAGTGTTGGAGATTAGTTAGATCAATACTGCAAGAAGGTGTTAGATGAGGATGTGAGGGATTCATCTAATGTATACTACATGGACATTTTTAAAACATGAACTCAAGATGAGAGCCTTCCGAACGGAGAATAGAACACACAAGTACAGAGCTGGATTGAAAGAAGAATGGATCAAATATGTAGAAGACGGGACTTTTGGCTTTAGATCTCATAAAAGTGATCCTATACTTAGAAGATAATTAATGGACCCTAAAAAGAGAAAGCGCTGATGGGGCAATGGTCAAGCTATGCCAGTGTTTTCAGTGTGGAGACTGAGCAGGTGCTCTTTCTGCATGAGGGTGGCCTGCAGTTGAGAACCAATATTCTTTGTTGATGAGAACAAGTATATACCTTTTGAACCAAATACTGGCTAATGCAATTTTTTTTAATCATTAGCACTAACTATTGCATAATTTAAGCAATGACATGATAATATTTATGACTTCTGCTTATAATGTATATCATTATATCATTGATATGGTCATTATAGCACCATATCATTGCTTTCTATGCGTAAGTCAGATAATACATTTGAGGAATATAATCATACTATATAACAAGACATAAAAGTGAAACAAAAGAGGGGCAATTTATATATGGAATTCATGTACATGAGTATAAAGGTAAGAGCAAAGAAGAGCTAGTGGTGCTTCTGTGGGCTTAGCATTTTTTTTTTAAGATGCTCAGTATTAGAACAAGAGAAACATCACCAACAACACCTTTCCTTTTGTGAAAGCAAAATATGATTCATTAAGTAATGGAAAAAATACTTAAAAGTTAAGCATTGAAAGTCAAATAGGCTGGGTGCAGTGATTCACACCTGTAATCCCAGCACTTTGGGAGGCCGAGGCGGGCAGATCACCTGAGGTCAGGCTTTCGAGACCAGCCTGGCCGACATGGTGAAACACCGCCTCTACCAAAAATACAAAAATTAGCCAGGTGTGGTGGCACGCACTTGTAATTCCAGCTACTCAGGAGGCTGAGGCAGGATAATCACTTGAACCTAGGAGGTGGAGTTTGCAGTGAGCTGAGATCATGCCATTGCACTCCAGCCTGGGCAACAGAGCTGACTCCGTCTCAAAAAAAAAAAAAAAAAAAAAA
>NW_012106697.1:870734-873636 GCF_000951045.1 Mandrillus leucophaeus | reverse complement strand
AAAAAAAAAAAAAACTTAAATGGGACATATACTCTCTTGAGATAGAAGACTCAATATTGTTACAATGTTAATTTTTGATATAAAGATTCATATCACCGAGATCACACCACTGCACTCCAGCCTGGGCGACAGAGTAAGATTCCAAAAAAAAAAAAAAAAAAAAAAAAAAATCAAATAAAATACACAGAATCAGGAAGTGGGAAATGGCTCGTGGGGGTAGAGAAATATATTTGGTGTTTATGCCAGAGGGAGTCACCTTCAAACAAGGATAGAACCATAAAAGAAGAAGAGGGAAGGTAAATTAGAAGGGTTTCCAGACTTTCAATGATACTGCAGTCTGATATTTACTAAAAATTCAGGAAGCATAGAACTAAAGAGCTATGGGATACAATTTGACAAACACTACATCATTCTTCAAACACAATATCAAGCTTATCTAATCTGTGTGGCCCAAGACAATCCTTCTTCTTCCAGTGTGACTCAGGGAAACCAAAAAATTGGATACCCCTGAACTATATATATCTAGTATTAGATTTTCTAGAACTTCTGGTTGAACCCAAGAATGGTATTGTTCCTGTGAGGTCACTCAAATGGTAGGCTGGAATTTCTGAACCAATGGATTCCGCACATGAGAAATCTCTAAGTAATTGCTCAGGTTTGAAAATACTTTCTGAATACTCCTGAAAAGATGACCAAAATTGAGAAACCAGCACCGATGTCCAGGTTTGTGTAGAACACATTAACAATCCAATCTTGCATGGAGAAAATTTCCTGTCAATTAGGCACATCAGTAGCGTTCTTGGTAAAGGTCGTTACTCTATGTTCATTGCTCGGGAATTTGGGCTTCATCCTTACACATTCTTTCCTGACCCTCATCCGACCAATTACTAAATCTTGCTCATCATACCATCTTGATATGTCTGGACTCTGTCCACGTGGCCCAGTGCCAAACACCAATGCTTCCACTTCATCCCTATGAGGCCTTGCATTGACTCTTACACCAGCCTCCTAACCAATTATCTTGAAACATCTCTAATCTAATCTTTAGAGTCAGAAGGATGTATTTAAAACACAAATCTCATTCCCTTTTTACCCCAAAGATCACTTCCCTTTGTCCCTCAGGAAAAAACTCTATCTGTGCTAGAGCTTGTCTGACCTTGTCTGATGTGGCTCCGGCTTGTCTGCCCGGCAACATCTACGTCAATTTTCTGCTCCCCTTTCAACACTCCACGCACAGTGCTCTTACTTTCATTTCCTGAAACATCCCACTTCCCAGGTCACGGATTCAGTTCTCGCTGCTCCTTCTCATTTCCTGTTCTCCAACACTGAGTTCTTTTCAATCGCTTCCTGAGTGAAGTTAAACATCACTTGTCCTACAGACGTTTGCCTGTATCCAAACAACTAAACCATTCCTGCAGTCATGCAGAAAATGCCACATGCTGTATTTCTTCATTGTCTTCATAATGTTTGTAATTGTTCAAACCTATATTCTCTCATTCCTTACAGGCTCCTTAAAAAAAGAGCCCGAGGCCAGGCGTGGTGACTCACGCCTGTACTCCCAGAACTTTGGGAGGCTGAGGGGGACGGATCACCTAGGTCAAGAGATGGAGACCAGCCTGACCAACATGGCCAAAGCCCGACTCTACTAAAAATACAAAAAAATTAGCCGGACGTGGTGACGCGCACCTGAAATTCCAGCCACCCGGAGGCTGAGGCAGGAGAATCGCTTGAACCTGGGCGGCAGAGTTTGCAGTGAGCCGAGATTGCGCCACTGCACTCCAGCCCGGCAACAGAGCAAGATTCTACCTCAAAAGAAATAATAAAATAAAATAAAATAAAAAGAGCCTGAGTCTGTGTTCTGAACTCCTATATCCCTCACACTGATATTTTCTGGTCCAGAGAACGTGCTTAATAAATGGTTCTTAAATAGGTGTAAGATTATTAATAACAAAAAATGTAATATTGCTTCAATTAAACATTTTAAAGTGATAGTTATCTCTTGCCCACTTCCTCATAAGAGAAAACAAGCACTACAATACCAAGCATTGAAGGGTAAAGCTTAGCGGCATTGGTGGGATGACTTACATAAAGTTGCTTGGGATATAGTCAGTGTATGATAATATTGACAATACTGCAATGACAGACAATACTGACAATACATGACAACACTGATACTAGAAGACAATATTACAATACATGACAGACAGTCAACCCTGGCACTTTTCACTGTTGGTGGATTACCTCCCATGTCCAAAATAATATTGTTTTGCAATATGAATTGTTGTTGAGGGGATTAATGACATGATGCATAGCAAGCTCATAATAGAACTACGAATCAGGCTTATCTGATTCCCACATGTTGGAGAAGGTCACTAAGCTATTGAGCAAATCCAGTCAATACCAAAACCATCATCTGTATTCCAGTCATAATTTGAGACTTCACAATGGTGTCAGGAATTCTGTTTAAATATCAAGAATATATTGACATTGAGAAAAGAGATGAAGTGACTGATACGAAAGAAACCCTCTCACCCCCTTACTTTATTTCCTTACTCTATTTTACATTTCCTCATAGTACTTAATATTTGTTTATTTCCTGATTTTGTCTATCACCACAGTGAAGGTAATTTTAATGACAGCTTATTTAATTCTGTATCCGCGGTTCCATGAAAAGTGCTTGGCACAAAATAGGAACTAAATAAGGCGGCAGTGAATGAGTACATGAGTAGGTGTTTCATGAATATAGGTTTAATAAAGGAAGAATCAGCAAGGTAGGTGTGGGCCCGCCATTCATCATTTGTTAGGAAGTGGGTGAAGATACTTGGAAGGATGTTTTAAAAGCTGGCACAAGGCTGTAATGAGCAGGAGGAACTTGGGGCAGGGGGCGGGTATCTAGAGTTTA
>NW_012106697.1:815016-870684 GCF_000951045.1 Mandrillus leucophaeus | reverse complement strand
AATAAAATAAAATAAAATAAAAAGAGCCTGAGTCTGTGTTCTGAACTCCTATATCCCTCACACTGATATTTTCTGGTCCAGAGAACGTGCTTAATAAATGGTTCTTAAATAGGTGTAAGATTATTAATAACAAAAAATGTAATATTGCTTCAATTAAACATTTTAAAGTGATAGTTATCTCTTGCCCACTTCCTCATAAGAGAAAACAAGCACTACAATACCAAGCATTGAAGGGTAAAGCTTAGCGGCATTGGTGGGATGACTTACATAAAGTTGCTTGGGATATAGTCAGTGTATGATAATATTGACAATACTGCAATGACAGACAATACTGACAATACATGACAACACTGATACTAGAAGACAATATTACAATACATGACAGACAGTCAACCCTGGCACTTTTCACTGTTGGTGGATTACCTCCCATGTCCAAAATAATATTGTTTTGCAATATGAATTGTTGTTGAGGGGATTAATGACATGATGCATAGCAAGCTCATAATAGAACTACGAATCAGGCTTATCTGATTCCCACATGTTGGAGAAGGTCACTAAGCTATTGAGCAAATCCAGTCAATACCAAAACCATCATCTGTATTCCAGTCATAATTTGAGACTTCACAATGGTGTCAGGAATTCTGTTTAAATATCAAGAATATATTGACATTGAGAAAAGAGATGAAGTGACTGATACGAAAGAAACCCTCTCACCCCCTTACTTTATTTCCTTACTCTATTTTACATTTCCTCATAGTACTTAATATTTGTTTATTTCCTGATTTTGTCTATCACCACAGTGAAGGTAATTTTAATGACAGCTTATTTAATTCTGTATCCGCGGTTCCATGAAAAGTGCTTGGCACAAAATAGGAACTAAATAAGGCGGCAGTGAATGAGTACATGAGTAGGTGTTTCATGAATATAGGTTTAATAAAGGAAGAATCAGCAAGGTAGGTGTGGGCCCGCCATTCATCATTTGTTAGGAAGTGGGTGAAGATACTTGGAAGGATGTTTTAAAAGCTGGCACAAGGCTGTAATGAGCAGGAGGAACTTGGGGCAGGGGGCGGGTATCTAGAGTTTATGATACTCACACTATACTGCTGTCCTCCACATCACACCCGGATACTCTAGAGTAAGATCCAGGAAGGAGGACTGAGGCTACATGAAGCCAGGTGAGAAAGAAAGAAGCCCGCTGGCCATTTCTTTAACACTAAGGAAGTTCATTCTATTGATGAACATTCAGCCATACAGTAAAAGAATATAGAGAATTTGCATTATTCTCCGGTAAGAAATGAAAGTTGTCTTCCCCTGCAGGGCTAAAACAAGGGTAAGGCAAATGAAGAATATGTCTCAGACGGAAAAATGTCCCCGTATATTTTGTATCTCATCACCTCACCCCAGTCTCCGCCCTGTTCCACAACTCCTAAAGTTGATTAGCATAGGTTATATTTATTTTATTTGTTGTTTCCTTGAGACAGGATCTTGCTCTGTGGCCCAGGTTGGAGTGCAATGGCATGATCATGCCTCACTGAGCATCCACCTCCTCGGTTCAATCCCGAGTATCTGGGACTACAGGCCTGGCTAAGTTTTGTATATTTTGTAGAAACGGGGTTTCACCAGGTTGCCCAGGCTGATACCGAACTCTGGTCTCAAGTGATCTGCCTGCCTCAGCCTCCCAAAGTGCTGGGATTACAGGCATGAACCACTGCACCTGGCCAGCAGCAGATTAGAAAGCACAACTTTGCTGGAGGTCTACCTCTACCTCCTCAAAAGGAACCTAGAATACCATGCAAGGTCAGGAGACAGTAAGGAGCGCCTTTCAGTTTTTAAGGCTACGCACAATACAGAATTCAATCAGCCACTAACTGTCTGAGTGCTTGCTTGGAATTTATAATATGCGGACATAAGGCTGGTATACGGAGGCTCACTAGGAATTGCTTAATGTGCACTTGAAATTCCTTGATAATTAAATGAAAGATTCCAAACTGCAGCCCCAGCTGCACATATTCATCGTGAGGAAAGTGAGCACAGCATTTTCTCTGCAATGCCTGATACCTGCGGATGAACTCTGGATTATTAAATAATGGCCTTAGGCTAGCAAATGAACTATGCACTTTGCCATCTGATTATTATAGTTTGCTTGCGTTAAATAAACTTCAATGTAGATATGCGTGTTCTTACTTGACTTGGAGAAGATAAGTGTATGCATTTGTGGTGTGGCACCCTTTCTCATTTTCAAAAAGAAACCAAAAGCAACCCCAAAGTCATGGTTTCACCTTTTGTATGGTGAAACTTCCTTTAAGAACACCAAATTTCATCACATAATCTACACTGTCCTCCCACAGAAATGACAATAGCAATCCTGTGACAGAACACATAAACGTGGGAAAAACATTTATGTATATAAATTCTTCCTAGGCACTCTTGGACTGAACCCAAGGACATAGCACCACAGCAGGCAGATGTAAGCCTATAAAGCATGGTCACAGAAGATAATTGCTGTTAATAATTCATTAAGAACTATTCCTTTCTCTTTCTGGAAACGTATTCACCACTTCAACCATTTTCATCAAGCTTTATAATTGGATGTGGAGAAAGGGCACACATGATTTTATGAGCAATAACAACTAACATTTGTACAGCATTTTACAATTTGCAAAGCAGTTTTCATAAACATAATTCACTCCTTACTGCCACAGTAGTAGTTAGGTGTTATTAAGATAATCTACATTTTCCTAATGAGGAATCTGAGTTGGCAAGATTATAAATGCCGTTCATGGCTATGGGAGTAAACCCAAATAAAACGTTTGGAGTGCACAGAGATTTGTTGTTTACATAAGGAGTAGTCCAATATTAGGCAGGAGCTAGTGCTGGTTCATTTACCCGTTCCATGATGTCAGCTCCAAAGTCTCAGAAATTCTTTCTTGTCCTCATGGCTATGGAATGGCCGCATTCCAGGATGAAGGTGGTGACAGAGGAAGAAAAGGGAGCTCAGACAAACCAAACCTTGCCCAGAACTACATGGTAGATCTTTGCCCCCGTCTCGTTTAACAGACTGTTTTGCAGCCACTCCTCTGAAAGGTGGCAATGGAAAGGAGATTAGGTAAAACAGTTGCAGTCTCTCCTACAGAGTATAGTGAAATTGTAATTTCTATTCTCCTACTACAGAGCTCAGTCTTCTCTATCTACAACAGACAACACATCAGTGGGAAGGGGGTCTGTGTGTATAGTTTGTACACATGCTTCTGTGTTTGCAAATAACTATGAAGCTTATGATATACAGAGGAGATAAGAACTTTGCCATGAGATTGAAAAACATCTAAGTACTTGTTTAAAAACAAAAAACAAAAAACAAATGAATCATTGCTTATACACGAACTTCTTTAATTCTTATTTCAATTCTCCAAGTCGTTGAAGAACCATCTGCACCAAAGACTTCCAATACTGTAGTTATATAATTATTATTTGTGTAATACACATCTATCATTAATCTTTTAACTATATTTGAATTCTGCAATCCCATCTGATTGCAGAACATTTCCAAGTAAATTGCTCGCTGTCTTAAATTCATCATATCTGAAACTATGTCCCATGCTGTCTGTAGCACTTCACTTCCAATTCTTTTTAAAATTTTCCCATGAAACCATTATACTCATTGAGCTGAATCAAAAGGTGAAGTCACAAGCCAGGCACAGTGGCTCACGCCTGCTATCCCAGCACTCTGGGAGGCTGAGGCAGGCGGATCACTTGAGTTCAGGAGTTTGAGACCAGCCTAGACAACATGGGGAAACCTGTCTCTACTAAAAATACAAACATTAGCTGGGCGTGGTAGCGCATGCCTGTAATCCCACCTACTTGGGAGGCTGAGATAGTAGAATTTCTTGAACTTGGGAGGCAGAGGTTGCAGTGAGCTAAGATCATACTACTGCTCTCTAGCCTGAGTGACAGAGCGAGACTTTGTCCCAGGAAAAACAAAAAAAGGTGGAAAAAAAAAAAGTGAAGTCTCATTTGTTTTAAATTCAAGCAACGAGCTTTGTGGCCAATCTGCTTGTTGGTCATATGCCAGGCATTGTGCTAGGTGCTGTAGCCACAGTGGGAAGCAGACTTAACATATTATAGATTCATTACATTTTCCCTATTTGGGTCCTTAATGCATTGAAAGCAAGTACGTTATTGCAAAAGATTCCACCTTATTTTTTCCACTCCACATACTAACAATAGAATCAACTTTCTAAAAGATTTTGTATCTATTATGCTTCTTTCAGTTTCAATAAATTACAGTGTTTCTGCAGCACCAACAGCTTTCATTTTAAACTGCTATGCTCTTCTGTGTAATTAAGGATTAATCTCACACAGAGAGTGGTCTGGCCTTTGTCCTCAGCTCCTAGGAGGTGATCTCTAGGTCACTGCCATGTGCTGCCTAGCTGAATCAAAAGGTGAAGTCACAAGCCAGGCACAGTGGCTCACGCCTGCTATCCCAGCACTCTGAGGGCACACATGATTTTATGAGCAATAACAACTAACATTTGTACAGCATTTTACAATTTGCAAAGCAGTTTTCATAAACATAATTCACTCCTTACTGCCACAGTAGTAGTTAGGTGTTATTAAGATAATCTACATTTTCCTAATGAGGAATCTGAGTTGGCAAGATTATAAATGCCGTTCATGGCTATGGGAGTAAACCCAAATAAAACGTTTGGAGTGCACAGAGATTTGTTGTTTACATAAGGAGTAGTCCAATATTAGGCAGGAGCTAGTGCTGGTTCATTTACCCGTTCCATGATGTCAGCTCCAAAGTCTCAGAAATTCTTTCTTGTCCTCATGGCTATGGAATGGCCGCATTCCAGGATGAAGGTGGTGACAGAGGAAGAAAAGGGAGCTCAGACAAACCAAACCTTGCCCAGAACTACATGGTAGATCTTTGCCCCCGTCTCGTTTAACAGACTGTTTTGCAGCCACTCCTCTGAAAGGTGGCAATGGAAAGGAGATTAGGTAAAACAGTTGCAGTCTCTCCTACAGAGTATAGTGAAATTGTAATTTCTATTCTCCTACTACAGAGCTCAGTCTTCTCTATCTACAACAGACAACACATCAGTGGGAAGGGGGTCTGTGTGTATAGTTTGTACACATGCTTCTGTGTTTGCAAATAACTATGAAGCTTATGATATACAGAGGAGATAAGAACTTTGCCATGAGATTGAAAAACATCTAAGTACTTGTTTAAAAACAAAAAACAAAAAACAAATGAATCATTGCTTATACACGAACTTCTTTAATTCTTATTTCAATTCTCCAAGTCGTTGAAGAACCATCTGCACCAAAGACTTCCAATACTGTAGTTATATAATTATTATTTGTGTAATACACATCTATCATTAATCTTTTAACTATATTTGAATTCTGCAATCCCATCTGATTGCAGAACATTTCCAAGTAAATTGCTCGCTGTCTTAAATTCATCATATCTGAAACTATGTCCCATGCTGTCTGTAGCACTTCACTTCCAATTCTTTTTAAAATTTTCCCATGAAACCATTATACTCATTGAGCTGAATCAAAAGGTGAAGTCACAAGCCAGGCACAGTGGCTCACGCCTGCTATCCCAGCACTCTGGGAGGCTGAGGCAGGCGGATCACTTGAGTTCAGGAGTTTGAGACCAGCCTAGACAACATGGGGAAACCTGTCTCTACTAAAAATACAAACATTAGCTGGGCGTGGTAGCGCATGCCTGTAATCCCACCTACTTGGGAGGCTGAGATAGTAGAATTTCTTGAACTTGGGAGGCAGAGGTTGCAGTGAGCTAAGATCATACTACTGCTCTCTAGCCTGAGTGACAGAGCGAGACTTTGTCCCAGGAAAAACAAAAAAAGGTGGAAAAAAAAAAAGTGAAGTCTCATTTGTTTTAAATTCAAGCAACGAGCTTTGTGGCCAATCTGCTTGTTGGTCATATGCCAGGCATTGTGCTAGGTGCTGTAGCCACAGTGGGAAGCAGACTTAACATATTATAGATTCATTACATTTTCCCTATTTGGGTCCTTAATGCATTGAAAGCAAGTACGTTATTGCAAAAGATTCCACCTTATTTTTTCCACTCCACATACTAACAATAGAATCAACTTTCTAAAAGATTTTGTATCTATTATGCTTCTTTCAGTTTCAATAAATTACAGTGTTTCTGCAGCACCAACAGCTTTCATTTTAAACTGCTATGCTCTTCTGTGTAATTAAGGATTAATCTCACACAGAGAGTGGTCTGGCCTTTGTCCTCAGCTCCTAGGAGGTGATCTCTAGGTCACTGCCATGTGCTGCCTGGGATGAGTGTCCTTTTGCTTGGAAGCTTCGCTATAGAACAGTCTAATAATGTGATTTATGATGGGGGCTTTGGGACACGCCATATCAGTTCCAACCTCCAGAGGAACCAGAGATTATATATTGGCTCAAACCTCCAGGAAGGGCTGGAAACCAAAGGCCAGTCATGTGAGCAGTATGTGATATAGCTGGAAGGAAAAGTGGACACCGGTGGCTTGGGTGGGGGTCCCCGAAGTGTCATGGTCAGAAGAGGTAACTGCCCATGGCTCCTTGACGGGGATGACTGGAAGCCCTTCCTCCTAGAGTTTGCATCCCTCCCAGACCGCCCTATGCAGCTTTGTCTTCAGCTGGCTCTAATTTGTATCATTTTTCCATGATAAACGTGACTGTGCATGTATTTGAGCAACAGGGGTTTCTGTTGAGAGTCTGTTTATATGAGGGTTTTTTTTCAACAAATGGTCGGCCCTTCTTATCCAATAGGTTCTGCATTCATAACCCAATGCAGATGAAGAATACAGTACTCCCAGGATAAGAACCCCACAGACACAGAGGGCTGACTTTTTGTATATGCAAGGTCTGCGGGAGCACTGTGGGGACTTGAGTATGAGTGGATTTTGGTGTCTTCAGGCGTCCTGGAACCAATCCCGCACGGATACTGAGGGTCAACTGTAATAGCTTCTGGTGAGTTCTGTGAGTCTTTCTAACAAATAAGCAAATGTGAAGGTATCAGTGGGGAACGCCTGACTTTGTACCCAGACGGTGTGAAGATGGTCCTGAGACCCTTGAACTTGAGTTGGTGTCTGAAGGGATGGAGTCTGGTGGGGATGGTGCCCTCCGGCTGTGCAGTTTGCTTCTCATTGCATATCCTTTCTGCAAACTCCCGGCTTTCCTCCTCAGGCTTCCCTGCTGCATGCTTCAGTCTTGCTTCTCTTCTTGATATTCTCCCCTTACCCTGGGGTTGTTTATAACCCTTCTCTTCTTTCTCCAAATCTTCCACGTTTTCAAGGAAAATGTCAAGTGCTGCCTCCTTCGTGAAGCTTCTTTTCACCAGAAGAGGAAATGTACATTGATGGTACATCAACTAGCAGGTGAGTTTTGTTTCTGTTTTTATGAAAACTAACCTTTATTTTAGGTTTAGGGGTACGTGTGCAGGACGTGCAGGTTTGTTACATAGGTACACTTGTAACATGGCGTTTGTTGAATACATTATTTCATCACCCAGGTATTAAGCCTAGTACCCCTTAGTAATTTTTCCTGATCCTCTCCCTCCTCCCACCCTCCACCCACTGATAGGCCCCGTGGGTGTTGTTCTCCTCTATGTGTCCACGTGTTCTCATCCTTTAGCCGCCACTCACAAGTGAGAACATACAGTATTTGGTTTTCTCTTCCTCAACTAGCAGATGAGGTTTTAATATCATATACTGTGCTTGGTTTTGCCTGGGTTGTACTGTGACCTCATTACAATGTCAGCTTCATAGGATGAGGGAACATGTCTCAGCCAGTTGTGTAACCCTCCCCACATTCCGATTACAAGGCTAGCTGGGTGTTCCCTCAGTAAGAATCACTTGGCTTCAACATTTCTAAGAACAGATGGAAGCACTCCTCCTTCTGTCCAGAACCAGAATGAGTGTCCTCAGACTTGCATTCATTTCCAGCCATCAATGATGGTGACCAGTCCCAAGCCAGCTTTCATACAGGATTCAAGTTCTCAAGTCATTGTCTGTGACCCAAGATGGAGTTATAGGGAGGCTTTATTTTTTTCTTCTAAGGATTACTATGAGCAAATGAATGCATTCACACTGCCTAACCAAGTTTCTTTTTAAAAAATCAACGACACGTTTGCTTTGTTATGAGCACAGAGAGTGACCAAAAACAGTGCTTGCGGTGATTGAGCAGTGACTAAAATTAGCTAACTCACCTCCCAAGCTGTGAGGCATCAGGCACTGTCCTAAAGTGCTTCCTGTCGGGGCATGGGGTGTCTGTGTGTGTGACTGCATGGGGTAAATTCGCTTCACTCCCACAAAAATCTATGCGGGAAGTGCTATCATCATCCTCATTTTACAGCTGAGCAAACTAAGCACAGAGAGTGTAAAAAACTAGCCCAAGGAAACCCAGTTACTAAACAGTAGAGGCGGGATCCTACCCCAGGAAGTCCAGATACAGAACCCATGGCTCCATTACCATCGCTTCCCGACTCCGGCCTGTTTGTTTAGAGTGTACCTGGACTGTGCTCCCATACAAGCATACAACCTCGTCACATGCCATTGTCACATACTGATAACCCTTCATGAGTATAATAGAAACATGAAAACATGTAATTTTCATGTGCGGGGGCATCACACTAGGACTTGTCATCCATGGAAGTGATTTGGTGGTGTGTTTCTCACCTGGAGCATGTAAACGCTTTTCCCACCTGAGTGCGGTGGCTCATGTCTGTAATCCCAGCACCTTGAGAGGCCAAGGCAGGTGGATCACTTGAGGTCAGTAGCTCAAGACCAGCCTAGCCAACATGGCGAAACCCCATCTCTACTAAAAATACAAAAATTAGCCGGGCATGGTGGCACATGCCTGTAATCCCAGCTACTCAGGAGGCTGAGGCAGGAGAATCACTTGAGCCTGGGAGGTAGAGGTTGCAGTGAGCTGAGATCATGCCACTGGACTCCAGACTGGGACACAGAGTGAGACTCTGTCTCAGAAAAAAAAAAAAAAATTTAAAAGGTGTTTCTGCCAATGTCAGGGGAGGTATCTCATAGCAAGAAACAGGTTGCATCACTTCATTTCAGTTGGGAGGAACAGAAAAATAATATACTGAGCAGTATAAACTTTTGGAACTAAATTTTAATCATTTTATAGAGTCTGTCATTTAATGACTCATGGTAATACTATTAGCAATATACTGTTAAGTGGACAGAGGCTTAAAATGGCATGTATAAGTATTAGCCTACTTTTTGCATAGATCAATACATAAATATATATCTTTGAAGGTGTTAACAATGCTTAGCTTTTGGTACCAGGGTTTTTGGTATGTTCCTTTGTTTGTTACTTATATTTTCCACACCAATTATCTATAACTAAAATAGATTACTTTGCCCAAAAACCAGTTGATATAGTTTTTATGTTAATCTGCACAGATAAAGCCCAAATTAAAAATACATATATAAACATTTTCAATTGAACTCAAGTGGCCTAAAACAAGCAATGTTTTAAAACATACACATATAAGATGCTGTATTTTTTAGAGGTCTTGTTTTAAAATTACTTCTGAAACATATTTTTTTAAGTACAAAAGGAGACAGAAGGAGTTTACTAAATGTTGGTCTCAAACCAACCAGCTACATGAAGTCAAAACCATGCTTTTTACTTGTTTAGATAAGATACCTAATTATGTACTTACATTCAAATTAAATTCATGGTCAAGCTCTAGTGCTCCATTAGTAGTTTCAGAGAATAAGTTATAGAGATGGCCATGTGAGCAGATACTGACAGAAGGAAAAGAAGGAGGAGGCGTGGAACAAGGAGGAGGAGGAGGAAGAGAAGAAGTCGCTGTGGTCTACAAACTATAACTTAGGATGTGCCGAGAAAATTTTACTTTCCACATTAAAACCAAAACCAAATTTAAAATAATTCTATTTTAGATTAGAAATTCTACAGCCTTTAGATTAAGGAAGCTTTTTCTTTATGATGTTTTCTTTCATTTCATTTCAAAATTTTGTTCCAGAGGCCTATATTAAGTTATCTGCTGCTGCATAGTAATTAACTTATGATTTGACTCTCCTATGCGATAGAAAGGATCCAGGACAAGAAGATTACTTCAGTGCCCGAAAGAGGCGACTTTCAAACAAAGAAACATGTCTCTGAAGGGGAACTTCTATGCACTTCAAAACTGCACCTGGAGTTTGCTATACTCAATGGCCCAGTGACATTGCGTATGTCTCAATTTTGTGGTGATACAGTTGGTGTCAAAATCCCATTTGGACATGCAGAAGTTCGTTTCTGTGATTTGCTCTGAGCCCAAAGTCAGGAATTTGTTTTCTACGGAGGGCTGCTGACACATGGGAGAAAGACAGATTACAGGGCTCAGCGAGATATAGACACGATCGACTCCTGAGAGAAAGAGACAAAGAGGGAGAGCCAGCCACGGTGATAGGAAATGGAAACCGATATTCAAGGGGAAAGCGCCTGTCTTCTGACCTATTCATTAACAGCTGTTCTAAACCTTTTGGTATAGCTTTGGCAACAACAGAGTTCTTATTTGAATATTTTCCTTCATTTGATTTCACAGATTGCTTACAGCTTATTTTCATCATCATTCTAAAATAGTTCACAAATCTCAGTATCAGTCTGTGATTTTTGTTCCTTTAGGTAGCATTGATCATTTTAATTCTAAAAACAGAAGCCACGTAAGTTAGGCAAACACCGTTTTTCTGAAACATCTTACCAAACAAGGACAATTTTGTTAATTATTTATCATTATTGATGTTTAAACAATATTAGTTATAAAAAACACTTGAGCTCAAAAATTATTTTGTCTGTTTACTCTGAAATAATATATATATGCACACATATTTACTCTGAAAGTATATATATCTGTATATATATTTACTCTGATGGTATATATCTGCATATATATTTACTCTGAAAGTATATATATGCATATATATATACTCTGAAAGTATATATACTCTGAAAGTGTATATATATATATATAAAATGAAAGGATTGCAGGCCAAGAATAACTAGACTAATCATTTGTACTCAATGAATTGCTGGTATAAGTGGTAATATAGTTTTAATAAAATATTCAAATACCTGGAATTTTAATATCATAGATTTTATTCCTAGTTGTTTATTTGCCTAACAAGTCTAAGCCCTCTGTTTCTTGATCTGAGAAATTATGCATAATTCCTGACTTAATTTTGAATTATTAGTGAATTCTTATAGAATAAACTGGATTGCAAATGACAAGAAAGCAACTCTTGAGAAAAAGGAAAAATGCATACCTCATATGCAAACCCAGTGTTTCTATTATGATGACAGAAGGGGCTGTCATTGACTCCTGTAGTAGAATATAAGTAACAAAATTCTGGGCTTTCCTTACTTCCTAAATCTTGAAATGTACACTGAATGTTGACTTGGAAAGTCTTCCAGACTGTTTGATTGATATGTATCACCTGTTGATCCACGTTCTTCCCTCTATTCTTCCTTGTTATATCTGCATCATATACCATGCTTACTGAAGAAAAAATTTATTTTTGAAAATCAAGTGTTTGTGTACTAATAACAAATACTCTAGATAATACTTATAATTCAAAATAATTTAAATATACGTACCAAAAATTGAAAAATATTTTGTAGTTTATAATGTGTTTTCACATACCCTTCTACCTTATTATCTCCATTTTATTAATGGGGAAGCTGCTGAACCTATGAAAGTTATACTTACTTGCTTTTTTTTTTTTTTTTTGAGACAGAGTCTTGCTCTGTCTCCCATTCTGGAGTGCAGTGGTGCGACCTCGGCTCACTGCAACCTCTGCCTCCTGGGTTCAAGCAATTCTCCCTGCCTCAGCCTCCCGAGGTGCTGGGATTCCAGGCACCTGCAAACTTGCCCAGCTAATTTTTGTATTTTTAGTAGAAATGGGGTTTCACCATGTTGGCCACGCCAGTCTTGAACTCCTGACCTCAGGTGATCCACCTGCCTCAGCTTCCCAAAGTGCTGGGATTACAGGCATGGACCACTGCTCCTAGCCTATACTTACCTTCTCTTAGACAAAGACATAACTTTTTAAAAAAGCCATAGGACCTTGCAAATGCTAATATGATGTTTGATTTCTTCTTCAAGGCTCCTTGGAAAATGAAAAATATGCCCAGAAATATGGAAAAAGTATCAACAGATTTCACATATGAGTGGGACTCCTTCAAACACCACACAGTCTTCTAACATTTAAATAGCATTCATCAATTTATATTAAATAACACTTAAGACCCAAGTAAAATGGAGTTATTAAAATGGTTCTAATTAAACCCATCTTGACTAATTCATATAATATTAAAACTAATTTAGCTCCCAATTAAAATAGCAATTGTATTCTACAATGATTTCTATTCAAAACAATGTATTTAACTTCATAATAAGTTGGAGAAACAGTCATATGCTGTACTAAAGAAGGTATTAAAATGGGGTAACAGTTATCCCTTTGGGTCAAGAAAGGAACATGTATTGATTTTACACCTTTTCCCCAAGGAAGTAATTTTCCATTGCTTGATATGTTTTTTTTTTTTCAGAAATTATTTGTCTTGTCATTTTCATGACATACAAAGACTTAATGTAAACTGTCAAAAGAAACAATTCCACAAGAACATTGACTGCCTTTTTTTACTTTTCACCATAAACTGGAATTTTCCTCAACTAAATTAAATTTCTCTAGAGTTCACAAATCAGTCTAGGTGCTTCATTCTTTATTTGATTCAAAGAAGAATGCCTGTCTCCTCCATTAGTCCCGATAAGTTGTTTGATAAGGACTTTGCATAACAAATGAAAATAACTTTATTACTTGTTCAGTAGAGGCAGTATTCAATTTATCTAATATAATTAAAGGTGAGCAAATAATTCTCTGCACGCTCTCTATAGTGACTTTCTCAACAGGAGTGTTCAACTTTCAAACACCTTCACAGTAGCCATTTGAACATTTGTCACTCATGGATTTTAAGGTAATATTCTTTCCCTTAGTAATCATTATGACTTAAGCCAAGATCTTTCTTCTCAATGTCGCAAACCTATAGGAGGGTCACAGTTTGCAAAAAAAATTTATTTTAAAATGGAAAAAAAAGCTTTATATAATGTAAAATTAAAAAGCAATACTCGATATTGGTGTGTCAAATGATTTATCATTTGGGGCATACCTACAATTAAAAATTGGAGGAAAAGCTACATACATGATTAACTAGTACTTGCTATTCAAGACACATTATAGAAATAAATGAAGATAACATTGCAATGAATATTTGGGATTATATAGATGATATCAAACAAAAAATAAGCTGTTTGATTTTACTAAAATTTAGCTTCCAAATGAATGAAGGTTTTTTTTTAAGTGGAAAGTCAATGATTCTTGTAATTTATATCCAAAAACAATGAATAATAAGTGGTAATGATGAGGCGGAACTGTCAAACAACAGAGCTCTGGCTTTCTTTTTCATGCAGTTTCATTTTCTAAGCTTTCCAAAATAATAAAATGTACAAATCAATAGGATGACTGAATACTCTAAGATGTAACAAAATACCCATGGCTGATTAAAGGCAAATTTGCTCTAATCATGTGTCTGCACTTATCAGAATGAAGTCTCAACAATATGCAGTATATCTTGACCAGAAAAAAATATGAAAAGCTCCACTACACATTGCGGCAGATGATATTTTCTGAGTGGTAATTCTGATATTTGATGTATGCTCTTTATTCTTTCTAAATAACTTTGATTCTGTGCCAGCCAAGATATAGCCCTGAAAAAAAAAATACTTCAAAGCACTAAAATGCTGAAAGAATCTTCAGTGTCAAGTAGAAAACAAAATTGTGTCCATATGCCTTACAAAGAGTTTTTATTTCAAATCCATACAAAACAAATTCTCAATCTTGTTACAACTGTGAGATGTGCAGGTATTTATTGGTGTTCTTTACTTTACATGTAATGCTAATTTATCAGCACCAAGCTCTAACCAACTGAGCTAACCGGCCAGCTGCTGATGTAATGCTAATTTATTGCGTTTGATTAACTTTCAATACAATTTTTATGTTGAAATGGAATTTAAAGAAGTCATAGAAACATCACCAATCAGGATTTGTCCTTTTCTCCCTTCACAATTAATTCGGATTTTTAAAAACCCAATTATCACATATTGCCAATGAAATGAAGAAGATATTCAGGAAAGAATGTAAGCAAATAATTGCTCTGGTTGCATGCTTAAAAAAAGATGAATTTCATATGTGTATGTCACTCTAAAAGGGACAGGAAATTGTTGAGGGAATTCAAACAAAAAATACATTTTTACAATAATTTACTAGACATTCCAATTAAACATATATAAGATTCTATTTTTAAAAAAAAATTATAACTTATATTTTATACTTCATTTGACTCACACATGCTTAACCTATATTTTATACTTCATTTGACTCACACATGCTTAACCTAAGAGAAAACCTCATGAGAGTTTTAAAAGTTGAACTCTGGATGATGTAAGCCATAATATGTGTTCTTCTATGTGGCATCAATTTTCTGACCATTTTAGAATACCTGAATACACATGAAATTGAGCTTTAGGTTGGAATTATTCCAATAGTTTTCTTAAATCCTCACTCTACACATACAATTGTGACCATGGTTATATAATCTGACGATTGTTACTAATAATCTTGAAAAAAAAGCATGCCATATTAAAAAAGTTAATAGTTGGGAAATATTAGGAAATATTATATAATATAATCCTTTATAATATACAATAATCTTTCTTTACCCCTTCTTCTGATGTTTGACCACAGAGTCAACGTTATCATCACAGTAATACAGGACAGTTGGCCAAATACAGTAATCTAGTGATATTATTAGCTGTTAACAATTACTGCGTGGTTTATGGCACAGTGTAAGATGAGAAGACCAGCCACAGAAAAAAGCAAGAAAGGACATTATTGGCAATCTATTTGTGGCCTGAGTTGCTCTCTCTTCTCTGTCCAGATATGAATGGGCATAAGTCCACAGTTGAATATTTTCATATATTGCGTGCACAGAAGAAACAAGGAAAGAATTGAGGGGATAAAGCAAGCCACATTTGGCCTGTCGGTGCAACCTTACATCATGGCCAGCTCTACTGGCTCTATGATTTTCTCCTCGGAAAATGTTAAGGGTAAATAAAACATAAGTGTAGTTTCAGGGACCTGTCATCAGTGATTTGGGATTTGTTTGGCTATTACTTGTTTCTGAAGGAGCAAATGGCAGTGGATAGGCACACATCAAAGTTTGAAGCACCTTGTGGCTGTAACATTGAAACTCAATCCAAAAAAGATGAGAACAAAATAAATCCAGGTGCTGTTGTTGGCACAGTAACACCTGGAAACTATTCAAATCTGTATTAGTACATCAACTTTTGAAGGTCCATTTTCAGCTTTATAAACTCTAGATGGTGCATTTCTACCTTTTCTTCCATTCCTATCTCACACTTATAAAAAGGAGGATAAGTTATGAAAAAATAACTTAAAATGTGTAAAGTGCTTTTAGCACTTAGGCGCTAAAACAGTCTTCAAATCTACACCAGATCCCACCCCCATTCCCAATTGACTTTTGGTGATAAACAAACCATTACGATATTTAGCTAATAAATTTTCACGCGTCATGAATTTATGGTAGGCTGCACAATAAAAGTAACCACTCAAAGCTAACCACTCTAAAACAAATGATGACACCAATTTTTGCTAATTCTTTGAATTTCTTTGTAAGGAAAACAACAGGGAATGCACGAAGAATACTTTCGGGTGATTTATTAATCCAGGTGCTTACTTTCAAAAGAGGCACAGTCAGCCAAAAAAAATGTTTGGTACTACTAATACATACTGAAGCAAGAAAGCAAAAGTAAACCAATTTAAGATAAACAGTATGCATATGTTTCTGAGATCTGCAGACCACACCTATATATGTAACAATTTTATAATATATTTTACATATATGTTCAGGGGCCTTTTCCTGACTACTTGAAATAATAAAGCGTTTGAAGTAATCATAGTTTAACCAATAATTTAAAAGTTTTAAAATAATTTGAAATACACGTTTATACCAGAAGTTAAACAGTTGCTAAAGCTGTTCTAAAACAGTGTTTATATTTACGATATTCATATTTGATGGGGTTAAAATCCACATAGAAATCTTGTTTCTAATAAAAATTCCTGTAACTTGGAGTTCAAAATCTCATCTTAATTTTATTTTTATTTAACTTTTATTCTACTATTTCATTTTCTGGAGTTCTTTTTTTTTAATCCTTCTAATTTCATTTTCTTTATTGCTTTACTATGTCATTGCTGACCAAACATTTGAAACTAGAAAAATTTCGCCCAATACATACCAGGGCATTTTCAGGCTAAAATGTAATATTTACCAACAAGAAAATTGTGTAGAACCTTTACGTAAATGTCAAATCTTCAGAGGCTTTAGATTGTCACTCTATGGAATCAGACAGTGCAGATGGTTGACAAAGTTCTCATCAAACCTGGGTACAAAACACCCTATGTAGCTGCATTTTTGCAAACAGCACACATAAGTGGAAACAAAACAGCTCTATTATTTTAATGTTTGAATTCTTACTGATTATTTAGCAACAACAATGTTATAAATAACAAAATGATATTATATTATTTGAATCAAGAAAAAAACCTCAACTATATATCACTTTGGATTTTTGAAGTTATGATTATTTCAATAATCTGTGATTGACTATTGTTTTAATTTCCAGAAATTGCATAAGTTCTTTAACTACTAAGATATACTTTATATATTCTCTAGAAAAAATGAGGTTCAAATGGAATTCATTAAACTACTTGCATATAAAACCTGTAACATCACAAATTTCTTTTAATAAATATGTTAATCTTAAGTTAAAAATACTTGATTTAGTGTCTGTCTTCACCAAACATTTATCACTATGGCTGAACAGGTTTGACTTCTGTTCAGAAGAGGATAGAGTATTCTTCCTGAACTATATGACATTTTAAACTTCATTAACTAATGGCATATATGATATGATTCTGAATTCTACAGCTAACGTTAAGGAATCTTGCCTCCAAATTGGAGAATTTTATTCATTCACAGAGGCGTTATTTGTTTTCATATGGGTCAAATAGTTAGATAGGGACTCTGCTCACTTTATATGATAGTTCTTAAAAGTACATTCAAATGGTTGTCTACAGATGGGATACAATTCCAGAGAATTCATTTGCTGTTCAGCACAATTCTAATATTTCTCACTTAACATGTAACTTATTTATTCCATCAATATAACACATTTAATTGATTATTCAGGAGAATTGAATTATATCTCATAACCCAGAATTTTTCAGCAACTACCCATATAAGCTTTAAGTATGTTAGAGAAATAAATTTTACCTTAAAACATATATATATAAAAATTGAACTTTTGTACTGCTTTAAATTTTTTTTATTCTGTGCATGCTAAGCTAAGCTTTTTTTTTTTTTTTTTTTTTCTCTGTGAGTTTGAAAGACGTAAGAGTTTGCTTAATACATACTGAAATCAGTTAATCAGTTTCTTTCTTTTTTTTTCCTGAGACAGGGTCTGGCTGCAGTTGCCAAGGCTGAAGTGCAGGCTGGAGTGAAGTGGTACAATCACAGCTCCTGCAGCCTCCACCGACCTGGCTCACAGAATCCTCCCACCTGAGCCTCCTAAGTAGCTAGGCTGGGACTACAGGCACATACCACCATTCCGGCTAATTTAATTTTTTCTTTAATTTTTTTCTTTTTTGAGACACAGAGTCTCCCTATGTTGCCCAGGCTGGTCTCAAACTCCTGGCCTCCAGCAATCCTCTTGTCTTGGCCTCCTGAGTAGCTGGGACGACAAGTACATGCCACCACTCACAGCTAATTAATTTTTTTTTTTTGTCTATCCTGCCTCAGCCTCCTGAAGTGCTGGTATTACAGGTGTGAGCCACCACCCAACTGGCTTTTTTTTTTTTTTTTTAAGTGTGAATTAGAAAATCAGGAAACAAACAAAAATAAATTGGAAAAAAAGAACCTTAAAATTTATCAGACCATATAATTTTCTAAAGTTGCTCTTGCTCAGAACTGGAAATAGCTATGACAAAATCAACAAGTGGCAGAAAATCAGATGGAAGAAGGTGCCAATCGGTAGGCGGAGTTAAAGTTTTACCAAAAACACCTTTTTCTTTGTGGTCACCTGTAGCTGGTACTGCTTGGTTTTCGCAAGGAGCCTGTTTGCGGGGCGCACTGCTCTCTTCCATGGAGAGGCCTACGCAGGGAGCCTGTTTGTGGGAGGCACTGTTTTCTTCCACGGAGAGGCCTAAACGCGTCCCTAGGAGAGAGAAAGCCTAGCCAGAAAAGCCTTATGGGAGGCCGGGTGCGGTGGTTCACGCCTGTAATCCCTCCAACCCTTTGGTAGGAGGAGGCAGGTGGATCACCTGAGGTCAGGAGTTGGAGACCAGCCTGGACAACATGGTGAAACCCCTAAAAGTACAAAAAAAAAAAAAAATACACGGACACAAAATAAATTACCTGGACGTGGCAGCAGGTGCCTGTATTCCCAGCTACTCAGGAGGCTGAGGCAGGAGAATCACTTGAACCCGGGAGGCGGAGGTTGCAGTGAGCTGAGATCACAACACTGTACTCCAGCCCGGGTGACAGAGCGAGACACTGTCTCCAAAACCAACAACAACAACAGCAAAAACGAAAACAAACAACAACAACAACAACAACAAAAAATAAAACACAAGAAAAGGAAAAAAAGAAAAGCCTGACGAGCGAGTCGGGCAGAATTGGGGGATTTTACCACAAAAATGATTGCTAGTGAGACTCTCTCTTCATGGACCTGATTTTGAGGTAACCTGGAGCTCCTTGTTCAATAATGGCGTTCCCTCATTAGAAAATACACTTATTCCTAGGATGTTTTCTCTGTTCAATTCATTTCTGGAGCTCCTCTTTGGGAACTGGCATCAGAGTCAATTTAGGACCCACACAAGGAAATTCTATCTCATTAGTGTAAGGTCAAGCCTCATACACCAAAAATGTGTAGCCTCTTGGGTACCATCCACTTTGTCGATTCTGATGCCACGCAGCTCTGAATCTCTTTGGCTCTGTTTATACTGGTTAGAAATTGAACATGTACAACAACTATTAGTGGTCAAGTAAGCAAAAATCTTTCCTTCGACGTATTTCCCAGTTGCTTAAGTGTAATCAAACTGAAAATGTGACTCTTGTAACATTTTAAACTCATGGATTTATATTTTACAATTCTATGCATAATTATAGCCGTGCTGTAAACACCATAAACATTATTTCCAATTTTAAATCATATAAATTATTACATTATGCAAGGAACTACTCTATAATAGTGTGATGTGAAAATTAGCAATAATTATTTGCAACTCCATAATCTCACCAAATGGTGGCACATGTTCCATGTTTTCTGTAGACTGAGACTTGTGAGTTTCATTCCCAGTACGACTTGGCATTAGCTGCTTGAGTGTTATATTATTCCCTTGCATTTTATAAAATCATTTGAACTCCTCTAAAGATTTCGACATTAAATTTTATGTTTTATTTTAACCATCAATAACGATGTAGCTCTCACCTTTATTTGCATTTTGTAACAAATTTTGAATTTTCCATGAAAGGATCTGCTCAGTATTAGCAAGGACACAATGACGGTCCTGCTGGCAGGGTAATAAACTTGAAAAATTAGCCTTTTTTTCTCTATTGCAATGATATTATGTATCTCTTAATTTATTCAACAATCATTTATTCATGAAATATTTACTGAGTACTTGCGATGTGTCAGGCAGCATGCTAGGCATTTGCAACAAAACTATAAACAAGACAGACACAGCCACCTACTTCATGGACCTACAGGAAAAACAGACCGGTCAAGCAATGTCAAGCTCAAAAGTGCAAGAATCTATAGGTAAATAAAATATAGGGGCATATCCTAGTTGGGCTTGGAAAGGTATGAGGAAAAGCTTGTTCTCTTCACCAGTCAGCTTTTACCTGTGACCTGGATTATGGCACCTGCTCTGCCTTTGGAAAAATGTTCAGTGTCATCTTGGCAACGTGATATTTCTTACACATGATGTTATTTACACTTCTCCCAGTTTACTTTCGCTGTTTTATTTTTGGCTAAGTTAGAAATGAAATTATATAGCTTGACAACATCTCATAGTCACTCTATCAATCCTTTTTAGTGGTATTGTACTTCATCATGTTCAGATATATACATATTATATAAATCTTTCAAGAAATACATTAATCTTAAGTTTAAAATACTTGATTTCATATTTATATATAATATATAATATAAATATATGTTATTTTTTTATATATTATATATTATCATATATATGATATATATATGAGATTTTCATATATAAGATTTACCCCAGGGGTACAGGTTATTAACCCCATTTTACAGATGAGAAACATAGACTTAGAAAGCTTGTTACTTGTTTAAGATCAAAGACCTCAAAAACTCAGACATTATCACTATTTCACCTGCATTCTAATTTCCTTCACCTGATTTTCTTACTAATAATTTTGGATTAACTGGCATGGGATTTATTATGCAATATAGCAGCTAAAAACAAACAAACAAAAAACAATTCCATTAAACCATGTTTAACATGTACTGGATGAAGCATGCCCTAAAGATAATAGTAGATTCTGGAACCCCAGATTTGGCTTTGGACAAGTTATTGAAGTTAATGATTGATTTCAGTACTCTCATTTGTATTTTACACACTGTATTTTATACTGTATTCTCTCAATATTTCGTAATGTTGGATTGGTTGAAATAGTGAGTGGAAATAACTTCAGAGGTATAAAACACACAGTTAGCACTTCATAAATGGCAACTACACAAGTCTGTAATGTCACCACTGGTCCCTTCTGCTCCTGCTCAGAACATTGCTTCTCCACTGCTGCAAGTCACTTTGAAGTAAGCTTCCTTTGTTTATAGAAGAATCATCTGACTGTCTCCTTTAGTTATGTAGATGTGAAGCAACTAGAATTTTCTTTCTTTTTTCTTTTGCGTCTAGCCCACGCCAGGAGCCCCACTGTGTAGACATGAGGTTGTGTTTGTGGTTGCACATCCCTTGGTCTCTGGAAGCTTTGCTTTTGTCTTCAAGAAGAGGCTGGAGTTAAATTTGCCTGGGCATCAGTCTTCAGGGAGGAAAGTATCCATAAACCAACTCCTGTCTCTTTGAATTCAAAATGCTTAAGCCTTGTTTCCTCCATTGGTTAGTAAAAGACAGGCAGAGTTTGTGAGCATATCCAAAAAAAACAAAAATAAAGAAGGATCTCAGATCTCCCAGACCAGTGACCAACGACCAAGGATCAGCATCCAGACAGAAAATGTGTCCGAAGAGAACCACTTCTGGAAACATCATGTACCCCCCCTCTAGAGATGCCTTTGTCACTCTGGGTGTGCCCCAGGGAAGTAGACTTAGTGTGTTTCTGGGAAAGCTGTGTCGCTGGGTGCTGCCAGATTGGCAGTCCAGGCTCACTGCTTTGGTATCGGGAGACTGTCGGAGACCTCTAGAGGGGATGCTGTCAGCAAAAAGATGGATCATCAGTCCATCTTTTTCAAATGATGAAAAATAGGACAGACCCTTTGAACTGGATGTGTAATTTGGAAATTTGGGTGGACAGGAGAACCGTAGGAAAGGAAAGTCAGTTTGGTAGCTTGGAGAATTTGTGGGCTAAGCATGATTGTGTCAGAGGCATTCGAACCAGAGCAACTCCATCTTGAATGGAGGCTGGGTAAAATGAGGCTGAGACCTGTTGGGCTGCATTCCCAGATGGTTAAGGCATTCTAAGTCACAGGATGTGATAGGAGGTTGGCACAAGATACAAGTCATAAAGACCTTGCTGGTAAAATAGGTTGCAGTAAAGAAGTCGGCCAAAACCCACCAAAATCAAGCTGGCAATGAGAGTGACTTCTGGTTGTCCTCATTGCTGTACTCCCACCAGCGCCATGACAGTTTACAAATGCCATGGTAACGTCAGGAAGTTACCCTATATGATCTCAAAAGGAGAGGCATGAATAACTCACACCTAGTTTGGCATATCATCAAAAAATAACCATAAAAATGGACAACCAGAAGCTCTCGGGGCTGCTCTGTCTATGGAGTAGCCATTCTTTTACTCCTTTACTTTCCTAATAAACTTGCTTTCAATTTACTCTATGGACTCACCCTGAATTCTTTCTTGTGTGAGATCCAAGAACCTTCTTTTGGGGTCTGGATTGGGACCCCTTTCCTGTAACAATTGTGTTTTAATAAAGACAAAAAAAGTGATCTAATATTACCTCTTGGCTATTGTTTAAAGTATTGGTTCTCCATCAATGCGTTTACTGTTTTATATCCATTTCTACAACAACAAAACCCAGAAAGTTACATTTGTTATTAATAGGAAAAATATTTTTCGATGACTTCAAATTATCAAAAATGTTTTTAAAATACTTTCAATGCTTATAGGGCATTGAAAATCCTCACCACCTTGAGAACATCTTCTTTAGGAGACATCTGACCAAGTTGCAAGTACAGATATATTTCATAGAACATGGAGGTAAATATAGATTTGTACATTATGGACAGAAATCAGTTTTAAAACTTCAGATATACTAGGAATGTAAGCGGTATTGCCATTCATTTTCCATATAGGACCATGTGTAAACTTTCCCTGTTATCGTAAACCCTATCTGCTATTGTTCAAGGTGTAGCATAAGTAAGAGAGCCTAAGCACAATCTTTTTTTAATCCTGAAGTATTTATTCTGCCAACACTCCTAATTATCCACACTGTATTCAAGTGATCAACATCAAAAAAGATTGTGAAGTTTTTTACCTGGACATATTTATAGGTCAAATGATTCACCCTTATGTCCAGAAATTTGCAGAAGTCAGTAGGCATTTTATTTTTCTCATACGAAATTGGTGTGTTGAGAAGGAAACAATGAAATGTCATGCGCACCAGAGGGACTGATCCTGAAATCTATGGTTAATGTAGCTTCCTCCAAGGCCTTCCACTTGTCTTCACAGCTCTCCGAACGCCTTTACCTTCTTTCTGATCATCCTCACTCAGGCAAGCTCTCCCTCTTTCCTTTTCCCTTCTGTTCTGGTGTGTTGAGGCCGGAATAGTAGTCACTCCACCTGTACCCTGATGTTAGCAAAAGGTTCTGTTGGGACCGGCAGTTCTCTCCACAGTTCAAGTGAATTTAAAGGTTGTGCATCTTCAATAGCCGCTGGCTGCCTTGTCTAGTTAGTTCCCAAAGCCTTTCAACAATGAATCAACAAGGGGTGGCAGGAAAAGCCTGGACCCAACACAGGTGGGGATGCCCCGAAAGGAATAGCTTGTGCTGGATTAAGTGGTGGTGGTTGTGGGGAGGGGAGGGCCCTGTTGGAGAAGGAACAATACTGAGTTCGCACAAGGGCTCCTGGACAAGACATATCTGCCGGTGATACACGGTCCGCAAGCCTGGGACAAAGAATTGCTGAGTCAGAACATATCCTCATCATCTCTCTTTTTACTACCATAATAGCAATTTACCATCATCTCGTTATTTTGTGGCATCGGCATATTCAAGGTCTCACAGCCACTATATTTCACATGACTTCCCTCAGCTCTGTCATTTTGCCTTTTGTAAGATAAAAGTTGGTTTCAAGTTCATTATGCTAACCACTTTAGATCTTGGGCATATCTTCTCCGTCCTTGATTTAAACTATCCTTAGAAAAGCCTCATATATCTGATTTATGTCTTTATATTACTAATAAATAAGTTAAATAAAGCTAGAATCACTGCCGTTTTTTTGCACCCACCATTGGGCAATTTTTATGCAATTGAAATACTGCTTATTTCTACTTCACTGGCAGAGCACTTCATGACTCAGGTGTAAGGAAAGCACCTAAGGTATTAAAATCCAGAAAAATCACTCAAGGTCCGCAAAAATAAAATCTTTTCTAATACAGCTTGAAAATGGCAAAGAAATATAGAGTTTGAAGGTAGCCTTAGTTCTGTCTCTTGACAAATTTTGGTAAGCTCACTGTTACACCACGGAGAGAATTTTTCCCGAGCAGCTCTGCTGTCTCTGTCTCTAAATCATTCCATATGTCAAGATAAGCTTATCTATACATCACAAAACCACTCTGAAATATAGCTTACTCAGGGGAAAAAAGTGCTATCTTAACATATTATGTGATAATTAATCACACACAGTTCAGGAAGATAAAGATTCTTTTGCAAAACAAGAACAATAAACTAAAGGGGCTAAGATCCAAAAATAAATTGGTACTCTGAAGGAGTTCAGAGTCTTTATTTTTCTGATGTTTCTTAGTCTAGAAGCCTAGAGGATACTTTTGTAATCACTAAAGGAATTTTATTCTTCCTACCAGAGCTATTTCTCCCGGCAAAACAATTAGGTGATTAAAGAGGTTTACACAGTGCATCACTGTGGTCTACTAAGGATTTGTACTTGACATTACCAGTAAATGAAATTCACAGGGGAAAATCTGACTCATATGGGCTTTTATATAAAGGCAAAGCAATTAGTCAATCAGTGTGGAGGAGGGGGGAAGGGAGAGAGCTAGTTGTACCAGATGTTGAGTAGCAAATTATCCAGCTGATATATATATATATGTATATATATCTATATCTCCAATGGTTGCTTGGTCAATACATACCCTATCGTCAAAAAAAGAAAAAAAGAAAAAAAAAAAGCTTTATTCTGCTTTCCACCAGCACTTCTAAAACTTACCACTCCAAACTTTCCAGGACAAGGACATATACTCATCACAACTATGGTTTGATTAATTCTTGATAGTCTAAAAATTGTGTGGACACTAACTCATTCTAGCTTTCCAAAAGTTATCCGTTCCTTCCTTATCATTAATATCATGTTTTCCTTTTATGGAATGCAAAGAAAACATACTGGCTGAATGTGAACGTGGATCCACACTCCCAACCTGTAATCTTCATCTTAATTCTTGCAGACATTGTTCCAAAAGATTTTATCAAACTCTTATATTATTGCTTGTATATATAATAATCATTTCCATCTTTTCTCCTATAAAACCCTGGAAGGAGAGGAATATGTAAACAGCAGCAGGGTTCCTTTTAGATACTAGGCACTTGAGTGTGTTGAGAAAAAAACAATGGATGAATGGCCTGATGATGTTTAATCAAAAGAACAAAAGTTGGCTTTTCAGTTATGCAAAGCAAGATTTCATTTAGCTGTCATCATCAATTGATTGAAATCTATCCCTTAATTCTTTATATCTTGTCTTATATCTCAAAGTTTCACTTGGTAAATGGTTGTCATTCAACATGTACTTCCCACAGTATGCATTCTAAACTGTACACACCCCACTTGGATTTGTTTCTCAGCACAAACCTTATTTTCCAGTATACTTCACTAATGTTCATGGTTAATTTCAACCTGCAACCTGGTGAAATGGTATCAGGCACGCCATATATTAATACGCTGAAAAGTAAAAAAGTGCTTAGTGCCTTAACTAGTTACCAGTTAAAGGAAGCTACGAGCTGTTTAACAAATTAACTAAACTAACTTCCCGTGTCATACTGATTCCATGCCAGCTGCAGTAGAGTTAGGCGTGAGAAGTTATTGTTCTAAAAGCTGCCCTTGCAAGTTCCAGGACCATCGAGGATAGTACTGCAACTGCGGAAACTTCTTAGAGTAGAAGCAGGGCTCATGGGGTCCTGCATTGTCGGGCTCCTCCCGCAGTGCTTCAGATCTCTTGGTCTGATCCGGGAACAAGAAACACGTGGGTCCAGCCAGGAGCAACGAGCCATTCAAATGAGTCCGCTGGCGTGTGCAAGATCAGTGCTTGCATCTTTGAATTTTGCTTTGCCCACCTGCCTCCTGCAAAAGGCAGAGATCAGAGGCTCCGCAGGATCAGTGAAGAGCATCTCACACTGCAGGAAAGTCGGAGTCTCCGGGAGGGCCCGTGGTGGGGCAGCCGCTGAAAAAAGACAGATGCTCCGGAGGAGGGAAAGCAGAAGTGTGAGGTGTTGACTCTCCTTTGTTGTTTAAACAGGAATTTGATAACGTAAACATAGTTTGGAAAGTTAATAAATTAACTTATTATTATTATTATTTATTTTAGAGACAGAGTGTCTCTCTGTCACTCAGGCTGGAGTGCAGAGGCACGATCCTAGGTCGCTATAGACTCCATCTCCTGGGCTCAAGTGATCCTCCCATCTCAGCCTCCTGAGTAGCTGGGACTAAAGGTGGGCCACAGTGCCTGGCTAATACACACACACACACACACACACACACACACACACACACACACACGGGTCTATGTTGCCCAGACTGGTCTCAAACTGCTAGCCCCAAACGATCCTCCTGACTCAGCTGTGATTACAAGTGTGAGCCACTGTCCTTTGCCTGACCCTCTATTACTGAGAAAGTACCTTGGAGGGTCACCTGGTTGAATACTAAGTGACTGCATGGATTCAAACCCCAGCTCTGCTACATGTGGGCTGTGTGGCCAACCCAAGCCACCTCCCCACCCTACAGTTCCTTCATCTGCAAAATGGATATCATGATAGCGCCTGCCTCATAGAGCTGTTGTGACTATGAAGTCAAAGTTTCTAGATTACATGGAACAATTAGTATATTATCACCACTAACATCATTTAATAGGAGCAAATGTAAAAGGAAGTAAATGACAAAGATAAATTACAGAAGTAAAGCTTTACAGATAAATGAGCTTGAGGTGCAGCAAACATTTCCAGGCTCCTAACATGTTAGGAATCACTCAACAGTATTCCCAGGGGTTTCACTAGAATGGCTTTTGGACCTTCATCAAGTGAAGGGACAACAATTCCTAACACTGTGCATTGCCCCTCCACTATAAAGTAGAAAGTGTTCATCTGAAAGGGCTGGGAGGATAAGCTGGGGCTTTGTTTCAAAAAGGATTCTGTTACATAAAAGGTTGTATCAAAAAGAAACATACTATGCTCTTCTCTTTAAAGAGATTTTTAAATTATCAAAGATTTCAAGCATTTGTAAAGGTAGAAAGAGTAGTAATGGACCCTGAACTCTGCACCCATCACCTAACAAGAATAATCATCACTCATGGCCAATCCCGTTTTCTTTCATTTATATCTATCCTTGTCTCTTTTCCAAAAAATTACTTGCAGTATGCATTCCTCAATGAAAGGCTCTTAAAAATACAAATACATTACCACTAAAACACTTATAATTAATTATTACTTTATACTAACAAATATGTGAATATTTAAAAATATATATTTACATATATATGTATTTTCCAATTGTAAGTTTTGTTTTTTAAATTTTATTTAATGTTTTTATTATTTCTTTTTGGTAACGGCTTACAACACACATAATGCACGTATGTGTGGGTACACATACATACAAATATATATTTTTAACTTTATATGTTATATAAATGTACTAAGTAATTACACATAAAAAAAGTACTAAGTACAGGGACAAATAGTGTTTTACCAACACCGAACTGTGGTCCTTTTGTTTGGTTATTATTTTGGATTCATGGGTTCATGTGCCAATTAGTTACATGGGTATATTGGATGATGCTGAGGTTTGGGCTTCTAATGATCCTGTCACACAGTTAACATAGTACCCAATAGGTAGGTTTCCAATTCTTCCTACTCTCCCTCTCATCCCCCTCTAGAGTCCCCAGTGTCTACTGTTTCCATCTTTCTATCCATGTGTACCTGATGTTTAGTTGCCACTTATACGCGGTATTTGGTAAAACTCTTTTTTAAATGGGAGAAACGGATGGGGTGCCTTCTTACCCTCTGCTTGCCAATCCTTTACATTTTAGGTGCCAACTTATTTAGCTCCTGCTATTTTTGAATATATTGAGGTTGTTAGTATATATCAACATAAAATATTAGACCTCCTTGGAAGGAACAGAGAGTGTGGGGCTAAAGGATGGAACATAAAAAACAAAAACAAAACAAAACAAAACACCAGCCTAGTTATGGGACAGAGAAAGCAAGGCAAAGGGAAGGAAGAAGTATAGGATTGTGGCAGAGCTGGGGCTGTGCACAGAGGTCAGGCAATGGACTGGCAGGGGTGTCACTGCCTGATGACCTAAGCAACTGAACCAAGTCTGGCTTCAAGGGAAATGACCGGTGTTTGGCTGGGAAACATCTCATAAGAATTTTCTGGGCAAGAAGACAGGTGTTGTTTTTGTCATTTTGTGGAGAATATGACAAAAAGTAATGGTATGTCACCACCAAATGTGAAATTATGTGATTTTTTAATTAGAGGATTTCTGAGGGAATAAAATAGCATTGTATTATACACAGAATGAAGATCAACAAGGTTATTAGTATGCATACCATATGCAAATGTGTATAAACATTTACACATATATAGAATTAAGCAGATTTGATTTCAAGTCCTTGCTTCCTTAATTCCTATATAATTGAGCAAGTGATTTTCCCTCATTGAGCCCCAGTTTCCTCAACTAAAAAATGGGAATAGTAACAAGTCTATAAGATTACTGTGAGACTTACATGAGATAAAAACATTCTAAGTACTTAGTTCAGTGCCTGGGCCAGGTACTAATAAGTCATATACTTGTCACAAAGCAGCAACAATATCAGAAGCAGAGGTGGCCAGTAGTATTATTAATATTTCTCTACCTTCTAGCCAGCTTTTCTTTGCCTGGATACCATTTCAGAACAGAGAAATGCAGGGAGAGGGCAAGGAAATGGATAGTAGAAATAGCCAGTGATTCCAAGACGGTGACTGGGACCTGCGACAACCGCTTAGAATGAGTAAAGGGATGTGACAACTATGTGAGGATTGACCTTCTGTTGGTGCTTAATCTAATGTCTTTAGGGTAAAAAAGAAAAACTAAAATAATACTAAACAATTTGAAAAAAAAATAGAATTCCCGCAAATTAGGTTTGGGGGTAAGTGAAGACAAACTACAGAAATAAATTTGGTTGAAATCAATCTTTGCTAAAAGTAGGCTCCGAAGATGAATTGGAGAGGAAATGTCACAAGATGTGAATGGACAATTTGTTGAGCATGCTTTCTAGAAAAACACTAATTTAACTTCAGATAACTTCACTAAATAAAATATTGCATTCTTTGAAACTGAAGTCTGTGAAATATATATATATATATAGCACTTATGTGTATATATAACTATATATAGCACTGTGTGTGTGTGTGTGTGTATAGCACTTATGTAGTGATTTTGCTAAAATATAGGAAAGATGGGATAACGTGAGGTATTTCTCACATTGGGTGATTAGGATCACCTAATGCAGCCATTTTCTTTTTGCTGATAATATTGTTCTCATTTAGAAAAAAGATTAATTTCAAAAGATCAGGAAAATGGTACTTGAAAAATGCATCATTTTGCAGGGGTTCCATTTACAACCTGTTAAACTTTGAGAGAGCACCGTTGAAAAGAAAATATGAACATGCCTTAATAGTTCATTAAAGCTCTGAGACTGGCTGAAAGGTCTAGTCATATTATAGTACTCATAATATCAAGAAGTGGAAGAGAAAAAATGCACGGACCTTGAAAAACCTCGAATAAATTGAGAATATCACTTTGGTGTCTCCTCTATGGAGATTACAATGCTTTTGCGTCTCTCCTTCTTTCTTTTTAATATATGGTTCAAGTTCTAAACAAAATGTAAAATGGCTGTTTTATCATGTTCTTAAAGGGAGGGAGATTAATTCTTTGGTGAAAACAGTTCAATATAATGCCCATAGACTAATATTAATTACCAATTTTAGGCAAAATGGTATGCCAAATTAATTACTGATGAACTATTTTAGTGGAAATATGCCAGGAATCAGATTGTTTGGGGGCAAAGTGGCTCTGTAATAAATATTTAACACACTGTGGGATATTCTGGTTGCCCTGGTCAGCCATTCATTTTCTTTGATCCCTGGAAACTAATTTTTGTTGTAGTCAACTGTAACTGATTGCAGATGGCTATTTTTTTTTTTTTCTAAACCAGCCACTTAATGTACAGTTTCCCATTTCTTCATTTGCTTTTCATCTGATTGTACCTCTAACACAGAAAGCGGTAAGACATAGTACCTGAGTTTGTTGGCAGGTGCAATCTGCTAATCATTTAATGCTTTAGAATTGAATCTAATCTGCCTGATGCTTCTAAGTATTTATTTAAAGTAAGAGATTTCTGTAGTGAGAAATCACTTAGAATCTAGTTTATAAGCAGTGAGATACTGTAAGAACACCTTCCCCATTAACAAGGATGTTGTTCCCTTTAAGTAGAGTGTTTTATAAACCAATATCATGATTGTGTCTTTGAAGTCTGATCTTAAAGTCTTTTCCTAAGTTTTCTTTTTCTACTCAAAAACCTGGGATTTCTGAATAGTGGTATGAGCTTGATAAATAATGAATCAGAGTTTATCAGCATAATATATTAATTTTCAAAATATGCATCCCTAACATTTTTATTTTATAATGTCCATTATGACTAGAATTTGTAAATAGCAGAAATTGCAGAGTAGCTTTTAAAACTGAATAGAAAATCACTGAGTGATTTTTTTCTTTTTACACAACACCATAGATTACAAAATTCAATCATATCATCTTCTTCTAAGCATAAATTCAAATTAATTTTTAGGCTCACCAACGCTTTAAAGAATGCAGGAGAAATGTTGAATTCCTGTGCTAAATCCAAATGAATAACTTGTAAAGACAATGTTAAAATAATCTTTTTGACTTGCATTGTCCAAAACTAGCCACTATCCACATGTGGCAACCCAATTAAATTTAAATGAGTTAAATGAAACTGAAAATTTTATTATTTGATTGCACAAGTCACATTTAAGTGCTCAGTAGTCGCAGGTCATACTAATTGGTGTATTAAACAGTACAGGACTATAGAGCATTTTTGTCATTGCAGGAAGTTCTAAGGACACACCTGTTCCAGATTTACTTTTCTAACCTCTGGATTTTGGTATACATTAATCTAACAAATGTAACACGTAAAAAGAAAAGCTACCATTTTTTGAGGACCTATCTGCTAAGCACTATACTTGGTGTCTATAATAATGTAAAGCCAACGTTATGACCAATTAGACAATTTGTTTAAAAACTGATATAGAGCAAAAGATGATGTCATTTTGAGAATTACAAATACTTAATTTAACAACCTTTAAAAAGAACTTATTGAAAAACATACTTTTCAGTGTCAAAATAATCATGTTAAACCTAGCCAACTATAAATATGCTATGATAATCTCTTATCTATATATGTATATTCAATCTAAATGCTAATAAAATATTCCCAACCCACAGCTAGGGGAAGAAAAAAGAAAACTAGATTGAGTTAATAGTAAAATAAGATGAAGTGACTAAAATACTCTTCAGGAATCCATTAAATATATATATATATGATGTGATTAGATTTTTTTTTTTTTCCAGACATATTCTTGCTCTGTCGTCAAGGCTAGAGTGCAGTGGGATGATCTTGGCTCACTGCAACATCTGCCTCCCGGATTCAAGCAATTCTCCTGTCTCAGTCACCCAAGTAGCCAGGATTACAGGCACCTGCTACCATGCCCAGCTAATTTTTGTATTTTTAGTAGAGACGGGGTTTCACCATGTTGGCCAGGCTGGTCTCGAACTCCTGACCTCAGGTGATCTGCCCTCCTGGGCCTCCCAAAGTGTTGGGGTTACAGGCATGAGCCAGTGATTAGATTTTTATCCGCTGTGCATCAATTTGTGTTTTCACAAACCCACTGAGACCTAGTTTTTTTGTACATAAGAATAAGAATTGTTGCATTAAGTGTTCTCTTTCATATATATTTACATCTTGTCTCTACATACCTCCTCATAAACAATAAACAACACATTAAATAAATTTTCAAGACAACAGTGTAAATGACACTAATTATCTTAGATACTTTATTTCTGGAATGTTATATTTAATATCTCACAGTATTTTTTAAAACTTAATTATGTTCAATTTATAAGAATTTATTTACTGCGTAAGAATGTTTAACGTGCTTAATGGATTCGGGCCTCTATATCTGTGCAAGCCCTCACTGTATGAATTTACAGTGAGGAGTCGCACCTCGGGGAGGTATGCAGTGCAAAATTGGCCCAGCTGCACACCTCTGCTCAGTCATTGAAAGCACACAATGTGTTCCTTTGACTTTATTTCATGAATGTTTCTGACGAATATGTAGAATGTCCTGTACCAAATGACAAGAACAAAACATGTTCACCAACGACAGAATACTAGCATTTGGACTTGGAACTAAAAGGCATTGGCAGGTGCACTTCCATGCCTGGGAATCTCCCTGCACTTCACTGAATATTCTGGAATACCTAAAAGCAACCCTAATTATTTATTTGTCAATTTAACCACTTAAAAATATATGTGTGCCTATGATATCCCAGATCTTAGTCTAGGAATATAAAGAATAAAACAGTCGTTACCTGAAGGTTTTTAGATTAGAGAAACACAGAGGTACGGAGGAAGTCATTAAAATATGTTTTTATAACTGCCACCAAATGGACAAGCACAAGCTATCGTGGAGGTACAGTGGATAATTACCTAAACCATCCATGGGTATCAGTGAAAGCTTCTTAGGGGAATATTACCTTAGAGAAATTTTAAAGTTTGAGCTGGAGTTAGCCAGGTAAAGCAGAACTAAAGAAAAGTACTCTAGATAGATACATAAGAATAGACACAGAAGGACAACCCAGGAGTATTTTTCAAGGTTATTCTACAGACTACAATAAATCACAGTAATTATTAATAATCGTCTCACTTACATGGCAAAAAGTCCTATTGTCTTATCAATATCCATTCTTTGCCTTTAAAAATGAAATCCCAGCATTTTAGCTGAGCAGTTGGCTGACCATCTAAAGACTGTATTTCTTAGTCTCCCTTGCAATTAGGCATGGGAATATAACTAATTGCCAGCCAGGGATACATGAGCAGAAGGAAATTTGTAATTTTCTTTTTTTATTTTTATTTTTTGAAATTTTCATAAAATCCAGCTCCCGGAAGAATGAATTTCTGATTTCTAAGCTCTGTCTTCAAAGGAAAGTGGAATGACTTCTATTCTATGGGCTATCTCAAATATAGATGGATGATAACTGGAGCAGCAATCTTTGAATTACAAGATTAAAATTGCATGTTGAGAATGACTGAGCCACAGCATAGGAGAGCCTGGGTCCTTGATACCACAGACTCACTCTAGCAATACCAGACTGCTTAAACTTGGAATATTATAGAAGAGAATAAATAAATTTGCAACTTGCTTATGTCACTATTATTTTCAGACCTTTGCTACAGCAATCATCTTCGTTAAATGTTAAAAAAGTAACAATAATTTACTTTTATCTTTACATTATTCTTGCTATTTGACTAGAATTCCTGATGTACCGTGAGAATAGAATCTCCATTGGCTGCCACAGTACTTTGCGATTTGTAAGGTGACCCGAAATAAGTTTTTGGATCCTGATAAGTCCATGTTAGCTATCTGATACACTTTTTGAACAAAGATTTATGTCCATAGATTCTTGGGCATAAAACAGTTAATTTCATAGATCTTTTAAAAATAAGTTGGCAGTGTAAATATATTTAGTGACTTAATCCGGCCGTATCTTTTATTACTTATTTTTAACATATTTGCATGTATTATCTTGAAATATACTATGGAGACATTTTCATAAAGGTACAATTTGATTCACTTTCTCTTTGTACACAAAAATTAATATTCTGCTATTCTTTGAAAATGAAAACAAAGTTACAGATAAAGCATACTGTAATACAACTAAAAATACTGTTTGCAAAGGAACCATGTATGATGTATTCTCAATTAGGAAGGCAATACATTTTAATGTCATAAATGCCACATTTTATTGTTCCAAATACAGTTGTGTTTGATTTATTACTAATTTTGCCTGAAAAACTAAAAATCAAACTTTATGATTGTGCATGCAAAACTATGAACACTATATCATATCGAAATAACTCAGAATATGAAAAATTATAGTTCTTCATTATAAGCTGACATTTAACTAGTTGGCATACAAAAGACATCAGGTAAACTATCTGCTTTTAAAGACTGTACATCCTTCATCCTCAAGCCATGCACAAATTCAAATTAAAGCACTACTTTGAATTTTTAATCATGAGATATTTTCTATTAATCAATAAAACATTGACTTCACTGAATATCACTTTTAATGTCAACATAGAGCATTCTTATAGTAAAATGATAATGACTAAAAATTAATGATAATAATTGATGACAAAATGCTCTCTTGTTTCTTATATCCTCATACAGTTTATGTACTACTTATACACCTGACAATATAAAACTTTGTTATTAGAAGCCATTTAATACTCTGATATTTCCATTAAATTCATCTCAATCATAGAAACAAAATTTGGTGCCAGCTGAGAAAACATCACAAAACCAGAACAAGAGATTTTGCCTACTCTTCGGTGAGTCAGCCATAGTTCAGTGTTAGGCATCACTTTCCAGACCAAACTGAAATCCTGGATGATAAGATTTTTGCTTTAATTGTACATTATAAATCTAAATGTTATTCCATCTCTGTGATTCTGTAATGACAGAAAAGACAAAGCTTAAAAGGCTGGAAAGTCCCAGCTACCTACTCGGGAGGCTGAGGCAGGAGAACGGCGGGAATCCGGGAGGCGGAGCTTGCAGTGAGCCAAGATTGCGCCACTACACTCCAGCCTGGGCGACAGAGCGAGACTCCGTCTCAAAAAAAAAAAAAGAAGGCTGGAAAGATCCTAGACATCCTTATTCGGAGGCTAAAATGAAAGGTATTCTCTAATTGAAGGCACCACAATGAGCTAAGCAATAAACTAAACTTACTTCCTAAAAGAACTCTCCAACCCCTCAGACATAAAAAGCCTGATTCTTTCTCCCAGGGAGTCATTGACATTCAAATCTTCCTCCTAAGGTTGAATAATATTCACAATATCTTTATATTTCCAACCTGACGAACATAGGTCTGCTGTGCCAAAAAATGTACATTCAGGACTTGTCAGAGGCATTCTATGTGGCTTATTGCTTTTTTTTTTTTTTTTCCTGAAGTCAGAATCGTATCTACAGCAAATTCAACATCAAATGACAAGCCAGAATGATCAACGCTGCTCATAACAAATCCACTCTTCCAGCCCTTAAGCATTATGTGCTACAACACAGGAGTGTTGCCGTCGATGTATTTGAACTAGAGGACAGTATAATACCTGAGCAAGCATTCTGGGATGAGCTGAGGGATGACTGTAAACAGAGATGGCACCAGACATGCTGTAAAGCACACATTCAAATATGACACAGCAGAGCTGTGAAGAGCCAGCCATCAACCACACGGGCAGCCTCCTGCTCTGGCCATTGGGATGGAAGTCTCTCAGAGTCACAGGCGGTTATTGGTTTTGAAACTTCAGCTGTAGTTGCAATAAGTAGGCTTTACATAAAGGCGAGTAGAGAGAACTGTGATATATTAGGTCAGCATAACAGTGTTTTCAGAAACAGTGCTTACAAACCACAAGTCCAAAGAAAAAGATATTTGACTTCATATAAGAATGCTAAAGGATCACTTAACACCTCTGTAAACTACAATGTAAATCATGTGTTGCTCGTTGGAAATACCATGTACTGACAGGACTCTGGTTAGAAATAAATTAGACATTCATTCTAGATCATATCCTCAGGTCAGCATAGAAAGGCATCCATTTGTTGAAATTCCCCCTCACTGTGTTTCTTAAAGACAAATAGGATGAAAAATACGACACAAATAATCCTCCTGCAAAGGAATCTTAAATCCTTAGGCAACTTCACAGTATCAATTAGTTTGGCAGTTAAATGTAAATTACTCAATGGAAATGGAGTATTAGGACATGCATTTTACATAGTGAAGAACCCTTGATTCAGATTTTGTAAGCTAAAGGAAGAAATGTCAGTTTAGCACCCTTAATTGAGGTCGGCAAACATTTCCCGAAGCTGTAATATTTGCCAGGCACTGTATCCGGCAATGGGGGTTTGAAGATAAATTATGTACTGTGTTAGTTTATTTTAAACATCTTTCCAGATCCATCCAAATAAATTAACATAGGGTTTGTTTCAGTGTAAGTACAACTCTCCCCAAAATGTACTGAAATATTTAACAATTCAATCAATCTGAAGCTAAATTATATAAAAACATAGGTGTATACGGCATATTCATAATTGTGTGGGATCACCTACTTTGAGTCCCAATGCTTTGCAGAAACAGGTGCAAAAATCATCCTGCCATTTGATCCAAGGCATTTTTTCCATTGCATTCATTTTTCACTAATGTTTTCTATATTGCAATTTTTAAAGGATTATCAGAAGTGATTCTGGGATTCCTAGTGTTACAAACATGAAGAATTTTCTTAATCCTAGTTGTAGGATAAGGTGATAAGACAGGCCATTACAGAGAGTAAACATGGGGGGACATAAAGAGGCAGGAGGTTCTAAGGTAAATCTGATCCGTTCGGGTATCCTGATTCCCAGGTCTCATATCTTTCATATGGCCACCCCTCTCTGGCTTAGCTCTTTCCATTTGGGGTCAGAAAGACCAGAATTTGAGGCCTGTTTAATTCTTTACTATTTGCACAACCTTTGAAAATTTAATTACTTAACCTTTCAACTTTAAGTTTTCTTATTAGCATCTCTGTTGTTTTCTTATATTGGTATTGTCATTAATATCCACACTACCCTCACAGTCATCTACTTCATTTGTTTTCATATTTAGGTATTTAGTCATTTATTTCAGGAACACTGTAACAACATACTGTTTTTCCAAGTGAATAAATTGATAAAAAACAAATGTCTGTGATATGCCAACAAGATATTTTCTCCAAAGGCCAGCATAGATCTTTCAAGAAAGCAACAAGAAGGTTAGAGCACACACCTTGTGTAGAGCAGACACATGTCTTGGTATTTTCAGGTCATGCTGTGGAAAAGATGGAGAAAAAAAACCCCAGGCTGCGTTTGGTGGTTCATGCCTGTAATTACAGCACTTTGGGAGGCTGAGGAGTGAGGATTGCTTGAGGTCAGGAGTTTGAGACCAGCCTGGTCAACATAGTGAGACTTCATCTCTCAAAACAAAACAAACAAACAAAATTGCCATTCATGCTAGTGCAGGCCTGTAGTCCCAACACTTAGGGAGACTGAGGTGAGAGGACCACTCGAGTCCAGGAGCTGCAGGCTGCAGTGAGCCATGATTGCGCTACTGCACTCCAGCCTAGGAGACAGAGTGAGACCCTGTCTCTAAAAAACAAACAAACAGATACTCCAGCGCCCCTAGAGAAGCATAGAACATGGGATTTTGAAGTAAAAACATTTCTGATCTTCTAAAATGTCTGAGATAGCCTAGCTCCTGAGAGAGTCAAATTGTTCTGCATGCTGTATTCCTTATATTCACAAAGTCAATGTCTCAGATATATTACAACAGAAGAGTGGTCTTTTTATTTAGGGTCCTTATGGCTTTCCATAACAGTAAAATAACTAGAGTTCTTATTGAGGTCTCATACCCTCCTGCTGTTATTTAATACAAGAACGATTTTCCTTACACATCGTTGGAAATATTATCACACTACACTGGAGTTAATTTTATTTCCCCAGGGCCAGAAATATAGAACACGTGGTTTTCTACCACCTGTTAATAATACAAAAATGCTATTTTCTTTTGGCTACGTATTGTTACACAAAGAAAAGATTTAAAACTTTAGAAAAAAAGCATACAATATGATAAGTTAAAAGTAAACAAATATGAAAGATTCTGATTTAAACATTTCTAGTAGAAAATACTTGTAAATATGAACATAAAAGGCCAATTGCTTTATAATAATTTGTCTACGAATTTCCTGCCTGATAGATGATCACCCACTTGAGGGCAAGGGCATTTTGTCTTACTCATTTTTCATCTTCAGCACTCCACAGTTTCTCATATAATTCCTAAAATATATGTGTTGCATCCATTAACAAATGAACGAAAAAAATACAAATTTAAGATTTTTTTTTAAATGAGGATGAAAATCCAAAGACTTTGTTTCATAGAACTTATTTTCAAATGAGAATGATGGTTGGTTCTAGGACATGCCCATCTCCCACCTCTGATATAATCTGTGGATTGCCCACATTAATCACTCTTTGGGGAAACAGCATTGAAGGCAAATATTCAATGAGATCTGATGGAAAATGAGACCTGATGGTGATAACAACCAAATCATTTACTGTTAGAATTTTAATACTATTAGTTAAATGGACGGATGTTAGAATGGACAAGTGATCATGAAAGAATGTTCCCGGCAGCACTATATCATTAAGTCATTACTTACATGGCTTATACTAATTCTAGATAAATTGATACTACTATGGAATACATTGTACTGCTCCCACCCCACCCCACCCCACCCAAATTTCATATGTTGAAGCCCTAATCCCCAGTGTGATGGTATTTGGAGATACAGCCATTGAGAGATAATTAGGCCATGAAGGTGAATCCCTTATGATGGGATTAGGGCCCTTACAAGAAGAGAGAGGAGACCTCTCTCTCTCTGTGTCCCTCTCTCTCTCTTTGCCATATGAGGACATAGCAATAAAACTGCCATCTGCAAGTCAGGAAGAGGGCCCTCATCAGGAACCAAACCAGCCAGCACCTTGATCTTAGACTTCCCAGCCTCCAGAATGGTAAGAAATCAATGTCGTTTGCTTAAGCCACACAGTCTATGATTTTTTTTTATAGCAGCCTGAGCAGACTAAGACAGATACCTAGCAGAATTCAGACAGAATGGCTAGTTTAGCCTAATCAAACTCTTAGGTGAGGATGCAGTTAGTTGAGGATACAATTAGTTAGGCGAGGCCTGGATCTGGGCTCATGCCTGGGAGGAAGGGATAAGGATCATCCTGGTTAGTCCCGAGTACCCCACAACGAAAGAATCACATGTGAAAAAATAGGAGACCCATCCTAAAAATAAACAAAATCATTATATATAATATTATAGATAATAATTATATTTATAATGTTTTATATATATATATACACACACACACATAATTTTCTTTAGTTTTAGAAACAATCTGTTTTTGGTTTTACCACCTCAATATTTTAAAATCCACATTTTCTCATGCACAGTTGATGTTGGCTGTCCCCAGAGGTGTTGTGAAAATGGACTTACTTCGATTCAATGAATCTAAAGGTATAGAGGGCATTGAACATTTAGAGTCAAGACTTAGTATCCCATTCTTTTACATGTTGCAGAGACTGAAAATCCATTATTTATGTTCTTTTGAACCATGAGACATCCTTTGAACCATGAGTTTCTTTAGCCTGGAAAATAAGCTTTTTAATTTAGAATACTACAGCTTGGAGCTACATACACAGGATGTACGCATCTTCATGGGATAGGAGAGAGTGCATTACAATGTAGGACTGTTTCGCCACCTGGGGAGATGCTGGCCTTAAACCCCTGGAAGAACACCTCGAGACAGAAGGAACCTGGGTCACCATGATTCCTTCTAGAACATGAGGCTTCTTCGGGTTCTGAAAACAAATTACAAGTACTTCAAACTAAAGAGGCTTTTTCTTTTTTGTTAATCTGCAAAGTTAACACCGGCAATAGCCAAAAAAAAAAAAATCAAAGAAAAATGTATTTCCAAAGAAAAAGGACCATAATAGTGATAACCTGAAGGTCACATTACAAAAAGTTATTGTGAAGTGTTGCAAAATATGAAGCTTATTTTTTTTTTTTTCACTAAATGAAGTGGTGCAGGTAACTCTAATTCTATTTTCAAGATAATTGGGAGGTAAATATAGGTAAACAGAGAAGGAGGCAGATTCAGCAACTTAGGGAAATGTCATTTTCACTTGGTTTGACTAATGTTCCTAGTCAAGCTAGAGAAGCATTTATATTAAACTATCACTATTAAGAAGACAGTGTGACAATGGGAAAATCACAGTTGTTTCCACAGTCTCTTTGGAAATGCTTTTGTAATACAGAAGGCAAGTGTGAATTCAATCCAAAGACATTAAATCTCAGTAGGCAATGGGAAAATCTTATGTTTTCAGTTTGATGAAAATAACATATTTGTCCCATATATGTATATGCATCTTTTTCCAACATGGGAATTGGAAAAGAACATTTGCAAATAATTACCTAAAGTTTATTGCTCGAAAGTCTACAATGGCAAAACTTTGAGAAGGAAAGAAATCAGGGCATGTACAATAGTATAGATAAAATTGGAACTATTTCATATATATATATAGAAATGTGTGTGTATATATACATATATAAATATATATAAAGGTACAAAGTTAAAATAGTTGTGTGTGCTGATCACCTTTTTTTGTGTAGGTGTTCAACACAATTATATAGGAAAATAACGCAGTGCCCAGACGTTTACCTTAGTTTCTTCAGTAAATTCGATATCTATATTCACATTACTTAATGTTTATCTTTTTAAAAGAGTAAATAAATTCTGAACCATTAATCATTTACATAGTTTGGCTGGGCATGGTGACTCACGCTTGTAATCCCAACATTTTGGGAGGCTGAGGCAGGCGGATTACCTGAGGCCAGGAGTTCGAGACTAACCTGGGCAACATAGTGAAACCTTGACTCTACTAAAAATACATAAATTAGCTGAGCATGGTGGCGGGCACCTGTAATCCCAGCTACTTGGGAAGCTGAGGCAGGAGAATCTCTTAAACCTTGGAAGCAGAGGTTGCAGTGAGCTGAGATCACACAACACTGCACTCCAGTTTGGGCAACAGAGCGAAACTCGGTCTCAAAAAAACAAACAAAAAAACAAAAACAAAAACAAAACCATTTACGTAGTTTGTGTTAATGTTAGAAACAATGATGAAAAAATGCTAAATAATTCTGTGAATCTCTTACAGCTGACTTCTCATCATACTTGAGTTCTTTTAGTTTGGCATCCTAAATTACCAAGGAGACCTTCTTGACTCCCACAAATTGCTATATTGATCAGTGTCTACAAAATTTCTTAAGAAGTGAGCATTTCTTTTCAGGGCTACTGGATTCTCCTCTGATATATAGTCCCTTGTAGTGAGTTATGATGCCTTCTTGATTTACATGCCATCTTCCAGTCTCTCCCTCCTCTGCAGATGTGTCCACATAAGCACTACTATTGTTCCATCTTTTATTCATTATACAAATATTTATTCAACATTGAAGGGAATACAAAGATGCATGCAATGGTGTTCTAGTCTTGAAGGAGTTCACAGTTGCATGTAGACAGCTTAGGCTACACATTACACCAATGGCAGTGATAATAAATACTTTCAACTTTATTCATTTAAAACCTTTGCAATGACTTCACATTAACTATAAAGTCCCTTCTCTTTAGTAGGCTGCTCATAGTCCTTGACCAGGTATGCATCCAAATTCATTTCCTCCTCCATATACAATGTCAATTTGGGGAAGGAATATGATCATTTTATTTCCCAAGTCTCCACAAATGCTACTTCCCTTGTCTGAATGCCCTTATCACATCTCAAGGCTTCTTACGATATAATCATTTTTTAAAAATCCAGTTTTATTCCCTCTAGTATCAAAATGTCTTTCTTGACCTTTACAGTTACCAGTTATAGTTCCTACTGTAAATTCATGAGTTATTTTTTTGACCAATTAGTGACATTTCCTATATTTTAGCTATGTATTATATCTTAACTTCTAAATGTGTGTTTATCCTATATCATCCCCTGAAATCCTTAACACAGGTGTGATGCACACAGTATGTTGAGAAAATACCTGATGCATAAATTAATAAATGGAGGTGTTCACCACTTTATGATTTCTCCATCAGAGATAAACCAGAGCTGAGAATACCCAACATGGAGGGGTTAAGACTCCAATTTAAATAGGAAAAAAAAAATGAAGCTTAAAAAACATTCTAGGGAATGCAAAGACCTGCCATTGAAGACTGGAGTGAAACAAAACATTTGCCAAAGGAAAAAGGACACGTTTGATAGAAACATTACAAGTCCCAAATTAATTTAAGTACCAAATCCAACATCTATGGAAAAGGAGGAGACGGTTTGGCCAAGAAAGGGAACGCGCTTCTTCGTAGAAGGCTTTGAGGGAACAGACAGTGTTCCAGTTCCTGCTGAACTGAGTTAGTCATGTCTCAGGATACCCAGAATGAGACCTGCTCAGCATCCATGCAGTGATCCGTGTGGTCCCGCTTGTGGTTAAGTGGCTTCCTGCATTGCTTCCAAGTGGCAGGATTAAATCCACAGCGGACTTTCATCAAAGGCCTCTATTATGTGCTCATGCATATGTCAGTGAATGAGATGCTCTATGGTAGTGAGTGCTTATTCTCACTTGACAGCTCAGGGAACTGAGTAAAGTATTAACAGATCTAATGGCCATGGCTATTAAAGTGACTGAGTTCCAATTTGAATGGTGATTTCACAGACGATTCTTTTTGTATCTTTAGTTTGTTCTCATTTTTTAAGATTTGTGAGCCCCTTTTATAGTAATACCTACTTTTCTGCAGCCCCATTAGAATTTAAAAATAATTACCCTACCAATTTTGTCAAGTGGAAGAAAAAGAACTGACAAGAAATATGAAATTATATCAGATTAGTCTACCATAAAATTATATTATACATTGTATTTTAAATAATATCCCATTTCTAATCTTTGCATATAATACAAACTTCAATTTTTTCTCATGTAATAAATAAGGCACATTGCCTAATTAGTTTTGTATCAGTCTTGGGGGTTGGGGAAGGGAAGCATGAATTTTTTTTAATACAACTCCAAAAAGTGACATGTTGATTTTAGAAATAGATTAAATTTAACATCATGTTATTTTATTTTTTAAAATTTGATTTACATATAGCATAGTAAGTGTTATCTGATAAGCATAACTTACAAATTTAGGGAGACTCATTTTGAGGTAAATTTGTAGAATTTTGTAGAATTAATATGTTTATATTCCATATCAACTTGTTATTTTTCTTTCCACTGTTATTCAGTAGTGAATTATGCACATAAATTAAACAATATATGTCTTAGAACACAACCTATTTATAACTGATTTATAACCTATTTATAACTATTTCTAAACCACAACACCAAGTAAAATCGATAAACGAAGTGACAGAATCAAAAGCAGAGTTATGAGACCTATGGTGACCAACATGGTACTTTATTTTCTAAATAATCACCCATAGGCTCTTTAACTACTTTATTTTGGAAGCAAGCACATTGAAATGATTATTTTCTGTACTACTTTTTAGCAAATGGAAATCAATACACATTAAGAACGTGAACCTTCAGCATAACTTTGAGAACTACTGGAACTTCTGAAACTACTGGGAAGGGAATCGTTTTGGAAACTGCTCTACAGAGGAGAAGGTTAAGAAAGGCCTTTGTAGAGGGGAGATGAGTCATTATCATCACATGTGGGCAGCCAGCAAACAGTGAGGTGCAGTTCTGACCTTCAGCCTCTATCACTAATTCAATGCACAAGTTGACTGCTGAGTTAGTAATGCAGCTATGTTGGCATGTCAAAGACCAGATAAACTCCCACTGCAGTGGCTCCAGAGGTGACAGTAGAGCTTCCAGCCTTTATTTATTTATTTTTATTGATACATCATGGTTGGTGCATATTTTCAGGGTTCACATGATAATTTGATACATTCATATAAATCAAGTAAGTGTAATTGGATTATCCATCACCTTAAATATTTATATTTTCTTTACTTATAGCCTTAATTGATGTGACTTTCAATGACTTAAACATATTAAATTCATCTAGTCATGAGAATTTAGCAGCTGAAATCGAACATTTGAAGTGCTAACATTGGCGAACTTATAATTAAAGAATAATTTATAGAAAGTTGACCTAAAAGGTAAACTCTGCGTTATTATTGATGGCCGGACTATCCAAGTATAAAACTCCATGTATGGATCATTTTATTTTTATTTTGTTTTGTTTTTAGTTTTGTGGGTACCTAGTAGGTGTATATATTTATGGCATACGTGAGACATTTTTACACAGGTATACAATGCCCAATAAGCACATCAGGGTAAATAGGGATATCCAACATATCAGGCATCTATCCTTTCTTTGGATTACAAACATTCCATTTATACTTTTTTAGTTATTTTTAAATGTACAAATAAATCATTTTAACTGTCATTACCTCACTGTGCTATCAAATACTAGATCTAATTCATTCTACCTAACCATAATTTTGTACCCACTAAGCATCCCCACCTCCCTTTCCCCTGACCACCCTTCTCGGCCTCTGGTTACCATAATTCTAGTCTCTATCTCCATGAGGTTTTTAAATTTTTCTTTTTTAGCTCCCACAAATAAGTGATCATTTTATTTTTAAGCCCTGTCTTTCGATTACATAGAGGAAATCTGTGCAACTTCCATAAATATAATTGGGAACACTTTGAAAAATTAAAACTGTCTCTTTAGGCTTAGGTCTAAATGCCACTCATGTTATTACTGTCTCTAGTGTTGGTCTTCCGAACTTTTGTCACTGGTTTTGAGGTTTCAATTTATTTAACGAAGCTTTGAGAGTACAACAAAATACAATGTCAGATGGGCAAAATTAATTTTTTGAATTCCTGAGGGAAGTAAACTAGTTGGAGGACAAGCTAATGTAAACTTAAAAAGCGAAACAAAGAAAGAAACCTAGAAACCTCATTATGAAAGTCAATAAATCATTTGTAATTTCCTTACAAACTTATGCCCGGTAAACTCTATGTTAATTCGAGATGGAGTCTCTCTCTCTCTGTCTCTCTGCCTCTTGCTCTCGCTCTCTAAATGTTTTACATTTTTCAAACTACCACATGGGATTACCATATAGGGTTTCCATAAACTAAATTTCCTATAGAAGGTGGGCAACTAGTGATACCTTATCTTCCTTCAAGCTAGAAAGCCTTTGCAAATAATCTAGAAGTGGGATTGTTGGCATCTGCCAAGATTATTGAAGCAGTTGGTCCTTGTTTTCTCTAATGGTGGACTGAGTTTTGAAAAAAGGGTTACAGTTACATGAAAAATGTTCCATCAGCAACACTAAAGGTACAAAAACAGACGAAAAACATCTTTTATGCCTAAATCTTAGGGTTTTTGTTCAGCGGTTTTGTATTCACATCTCAAAGTGTGTGCCATTTTAATGACAACTCATTGTGTCCTAGAAAAACTCTACTTCATAATTTCCTTCTTTTATAAATAATGTGGCTGAAAACAAGAATGGATTCTTTTAAAAATACTTGATGATGTTAGTTCTCAACCCTCAGCCTCAGAAGACTGGGTAACACAATGCCTTTTTGAAAACGAAATAAAAGGCACAACTGCAAAGGTAAAAAGACGTTTCCTGTGTAATATACTAGTGAACATGAAGATCAAATCTAACAAAGTCATGCAGCAGAAGAGAGAAGAGGCACGGCGAAACAAGCAGGTACAACAAAGGTTGTAGCAAACATCTCGACTCAAGTGTCAGAAGGCGAAAGAGAACCCTAACCCTATGCTAATGTTTAAGAATACACACCTGCAATTACTCATCCTATAGCTGTTTGAAGTAGTAGACTGATATAATTCTAGTGTGTTGTTGTTGTTGTCGTTGTTTGAGAAAGAGTCTCACTCTGCTGCCTAGGCTGGAGTGCAGTGGTACGATGTGATCTCAACTCACCGCAGCCGCGACCCCCCTGGGTGCAAGTGACCCTTCCACCTCAGCCTCCCAAGTGGCTGGGACTCCAGACACATGCCACCATGCCCAGCTATTTTCTTAATTTTTATTTTTTGTAGAGATGGGTTTTGCCAAGTTGTCCAGGCTGGTCTTGAACTCCCAGGCTCAAACGATCCTCCTGCCTCCACTCACAAAGTGCTGGGATTAAAGGCGTGGGCCACTGTGCCCAGCCTAACCTAATTCCTGTATTTTTTTTTAACATAGCTAGCTAGCTAGCACACTTTTCTCTATGTCCAGTCAGGGGTGAGTCAATGCACAACTGGGGAGTCACATGTAGAATACCTTCTGAAATTCTTGACCTTCTTGGCTTGAGGATTGTCCAAGAGAGCCTTGAGAGCCTTGAGAGCCTTGAGAGGCTTCTGGAGCTTGAGAGCCATCAGTGGGATGGCACAAGAGGAGATCTCCTTGTACACATACCAACAGTTCATTTACTGAGCACCTACTATGTGCCAGGGAGTGCCCTAAGCACCTATTGTGATGACCTCTTTTAACCCTACAACAGCTTCATGTTAAAGTTTCTCTTCTTACCCCATTTCACAGTTAAGGAAACAGAAGCATAACAATTAAGTGAAAAGACGGTGCTCACCCACCTAGTCAATAACAGAGCAAAACTGCAAACTCAGCCATCTGGCTCCACGGCCTTTGCCTTCCTCCTTCAGCTCTGTTCTGCTTTATTGGACAAAAGCTTGCCTTTTCCCTGGTAAAGTCGTTTTAATCACCCGCAGTGGATGGGGTACAGAACTTATTAGCAAGGTCTCTGGTGATTCTGCACTAATTTTAATTACCCCTTTGTTATGATGGGGTGTGCAGTGAGGGAGGTAAGGCTGAGCTGTGTGGGAAGCCAGGTTTTTCATTACTAAATATCTTAACAAAGATGGTTCCTGCCAGTTATAACACCTTTATAACCCCTTCCCCAAATTTAAGGTATATTACTTTCCCACTTGGCTATGATAAAGAAAAGTTGGATTTTTCTTATTTTGTTTGCTTCCTTAATTGGCATAATTTAATCTAAAAAACTACACACACACACACACACACACACACACACATATACACACCTACTTCATTAAGCTTTCTCTGTTTTTCCTTTAAGTTGCATAGAGCTAAAACTGACACCTGAGGAAGAGACTAATTGGTAGGTTCTGTAATTGTATGTAGTTTCAGTCTCTAAATGTGAAAACTGGTTGTGTTCATCAAATTATTTGCAAATTCAAATTCACTAGTTGTTTGTTGTTCATCAAATTTTTCGTTGAATGTTGCTTTTCTACTAAACTTTCAAATTTATTATTTACTAATGTATTTATCTTTAACAGAGGGAACATTCCATGGGAAAGAGAAAAAGATTTCCTTTTCGTTAAGTGTCTGAATACTAAACTAGTTTTGTTTGCTTGTTTTGGAATATATACCCCACATATACCTTGCTACACATATATCTATATAGGAAAAAATATTTAAAGGGAAGAAATAAAATAGCTCAATTCAGGCATAGTTATATTGTCAAGACATAGTTCCAATAACAATTAAAATATATTACCCTGAAAATGATGTTTTATCTACAGGCATGATTGAACTGACTGTTATGATAGTGAATTTTTTTAAATAAGAAAAGAGGTCAGATTTTTAAACTGACTAAACTGCCTTGGCCCTTGCTTAGCTAAGTATATAGGCAAGATTTATAACTCCAGTGATTTACAGAGCATGTCTTGATATTATTCCTATACTATTCAATATTGCTGCCTCTTCTTACTCTGATTCGATATTAGGTGCCTAAACTTATAAATAAGATGTTCTTAGAGGAGGGTCCTTTCACCAAATCGATGATGATGATGATGATGATGATGATGATGATGATGATAACAGCAGATATTTACTGAGTGTTGCTACAGTTAAATGTTATATAGACATTATATCATATCTCTTTTCACAGATGATGAAAATGAGATTCAGGGAGTTAAGTCAGTTACCAATGATGGTTCAGTAAGAAAGATTAAATTAAGATTTAAACCCATGTGTTTATGACTCTAAAGCCCTTGCTTTTACTACTACAAATGACTGTTCATATTTATAATTTATGTTAATTTTCTCAAAATAAAAATTTTTTAAAAGACCACTGCAAAGTGAAATGAAAGATTTTAGGCTGTAATGGAGAACATTCTACCATATATTCAAATGGAGAAATGAGATGCCCATGATTTAATTTCACTAGATTCAACAAGATTTTTTATTTAGAGTACTTACATAATTTAAAAATGTTTTATTTAGAATGATTAAATCATTCCCATGATTTAAATAATTTGTTTCAGTGATTTAACAATTATTTAATAGAATAATTTAATAGAATTATTAAATAATTTTTTATTTAGAATAATTAATTCCCATGATTTAATTTCATTGGATTCAGTAAGATTTTTTATTTAGAATTTTTAAATTCTAAATAAACTTTTTAATGAATTATAACAAACTGTTTATAAGGTTTGTATCACACTGTTGTACCAGTGTGATACAAATTTTGTACCCAAATTGCATTTTGTCTTTTTATGTATAATATGAAACCCGTAAACATTTAAACATGGAGTTTAAAATATTTTACAGAATTTGAATGTCTGCCAATATGAAAAACAAAACCTGGAGGGAAATTCTGTGACTTTTCTATGTCTGTTTTGCTTTGAAATCAATTGCCATGGCTACTCATAGTTAAGGTTTGAATCAATCATCTCATTAAGATTTCATATTGTTCATTAAAAAATTCACTGGCATTGCTCATGGACACTATATTTCTTGCAATGTAATTTTTATTTTCAACAAATATAATGGGATGTATGGGGAAGTGGGGAAGTTTTGTGTTATTTGGCAACTCCAGAAGGACGTCCACCTGCCTCTATAGAACACTGCTCTTGTTGGTCAAAGCTGTTTCCAGGGCTTAAGATACAGAATTCTTTGACTTCATTCAGTGTTCTGTGCTTTCTAGCCACTGGCAGAGAACTACATACATTTTTACAACTCTTTCCATTCTTTTACCTGCCAGACACATACAAAAATATGCTAATAAATCAAGGAATACGCAAAAGAAGGGGCAAAGTCAGGTTCATCAGAGCCATGTCCATTTTAGCATGCAAAATATGCATAATTAATATAAAACGAGGGAAATAGAATTGGCAGAAAAGTGTGTATTGGTTTTATCTTTCAGGGGCAGATGAGACTTTATTTTCAATGACTATATTGTGTTTTGAAAGAAAATAGAAATATGAAAAATGATAGAAATTATAGTAATCATGAAAAAGTAGTTATTTTGATTAGTGATTTGTTTCTAAGATTGTTTGAATGAATCTTCATTAATATTTCTGAAGAAGAGGGTATAAAATGTAAAGTAATAATTATATGTATATACTGTTTCAATAGAATGTGTTATGATTAAAAAAAACAAAAAGGTTAGAACAATTTTGCTTCCCATTCTTAACTTCTATTATATTCTAGAGAGGAAATAAAGATCTTGACTTACATAAATTAGTTTCGAAGCAAAGGACCAAAGTAATTAATGCTTAGGATTTTGCTTTGTTTTACGATGATGAAAAAAATATATTATCATACAACAATTTACAAAAAGTACACAGACTATAGTCAACTAGAAGTAGATAAATAAACCAAAATAGAATTAAATCAAGGCAAACAGTATCCAATAAGAAAGTAACAAACCAGGAATGTGATTAATACACAAAATACATTACAGAGTAATACATCAATACAAATAGTATGAAAAACTCCCATCTTCCATACAGTATTCTCTCCATAGTCTCCCCTATTTGGCTAGGTGATCAAATACTTCCAGACTAGAAAGAAAAATAAGGCTGCATGTGGAGACTTGATCAGATTCTTTCTGGGCTGATTCTTGACTGGTTGTTAGCATTATTGATCCATGCTGTGCCTGTGACTGGCTTTCCTGAATGGTCTTTATAAAACATATCTGCTCATGCCATACTCTTGCTTAAAATCCCTCAGGGTCTCCAGTGTGAAAGAGCACCCTTCAAAACCTAACGATGACATGGAAGAAGCTCTGTGATGTTGCTTGCTTCTCAATTATGCTCCATCTCATAGCCATCTTCACTACCACAATTGTTCAAGAGTTTTCTCAATAGGACCAACTTTGCTTCCTATTTGGGCATTTTTATGTGTGATTCCCATAGTTTCATTTTTCCCATGTTCCATTTCTCTGTCGTTATATGTAATACCATTCATCTTTAACAGCTAAATACTACCTCTCCTGAAAAACCTTCTCCAGTATCCCCAGCTCTGGAGATCCGAGCTGATGTCTCTCCTCTTGCATGTAACACTGTGCTCTCTGTAATTATTTGCTTACAAGTATTTGCCCTCTGGACTATGAATCCCGGATGGCAGGGCTTGGTTTGAATGTTGTTAGAATTCTCAGCCCTGAGGTAAGTCACCAGTTCATTCATTGTAGGTTTTTAATAAATGGTTGGTGAGTAAACTAGACAGGGAGGAAACAAAGCACCCTCACAGAAGTGACTGTCCAGTGGGAAGAAGATTCATGCTTACACAGGATTCAGACCTTACCGGAAATAATACATTGTCATAATATGCCAGCATAGTGTCTCAGCCACATATACAACTCCCTTTCATATCATACATGGAGAATTGCCCAGGTATCTTCCCAAAGTTATAAAAGTGGAGATTCTGCATTTCAGAATTTGTTTTCACAAAAGTCATTTCCACATCTAGTCCACATGAACAAATACTGAAGGCACACAACACAAGATTGGTTTGAACTGCATTCAAAGGGTGCCATTGGTCTTTTCTCCTGGTAAATAGCATGCCTCAGTAATGACTTTCCAAACCATCTGATCAAACAGAAGTATAAAGGAAGAAAGGTGAGTAATTTTTTTTTCCCATGGAATCAGAAAGGACAACTTGGAGAAGGTCACAACTTCAGTCTATATCTTTTGAATAATTCAACTAGTAGCATCATATCATTTGACAGGGTGATACTGTGATGTAATATTAATACAAATATATAGAGATCTGGTCTCTTCCCTGGTTTCTAGCACACAGCTCCTAAAACTCTAGGAATCTGGGGAGTGTTAAGAGGAGGGTTTTGTATGCAAATGAGATGACTGGTGGTTGAGGACTCTTAAACAGCTTCAGGACGGGGCTGGTCACCGGAAAGAACAAGGCAGGATTAGAGGGCTGGGGCTTTCAGCGCCATCCACAGACTTCTCAGGAGGCAAGAGGGACTGAAGATTCAGTTGATCTGATGATAAGGCCAATGATTTAATCAATCATGCCTACATAATGCTGCTTAATAAAAACTCAAAAGGACTGAGTTCAGAGCTTCCAGATCACTGAACAGGTGGGGGTCTCTGTAAAGTGGTATGCTTGGGGAGGGCATGGGAGCTCCACACGCCTTTCCCATGTACCTTGCCCTACACATCTCCTCTATATGGCTGTATTCCATATCTTTTGTAATACCTTTCCTAATAAATCGGTAAACTGAAGTAAGTGTTGCCCCGAATTATGTGAGCTACTTTAGCAAATAAATTGAACCCAAGGAGGAGATTGTGGGAATCCAGATGTATAGCCTGTTGGTCAGAATCACACATTGCAACCTGGGGCTTGCAATTTGAAGTGGGAAGAAGTCTTGTAGGACTGAGCTCTGAAGCAGCAGGATCTGATGCTTTCTCCAGGTAGAAAGTGCCAGAATTGTATTGAATTCAAGGTTATCCAGAATTTCTTGCTTGGTGAGTGGGAGACATCCCATACACATCTGGTGTCAGAAGTGTTGTGTTGAGATTAGGAAAAATGCTTTTCTTTTTGTCTACTAATAACCAGAAAAACTAGTTTCTGAACTCCACCACTCCCAAATTCAGATACTGTATGTGGGTATATGAACATATTGAGTAAAACCCATGTTTAATTTCCAGCATAATGAACATTAAAATCTGATAAATTTCTGCAATTTGTATATGAAGCTTAATTCCTGCTCCGAGGTCAGAAAGAATCCTGTTTTACATCCTTCATTCAGGAGTGGTGAAACGTGGAATTTTTCATCTATGTTTTTATCCATGGTGATCTCCCTTGTATTAGTAAATAAAAAGTTTATTAGGGTGATCACTGATTGCAACATATTGTGGTTGATTGTTAGCCATAGCTAAAGTGCTTGAACAAATTCGTGAATTTCATCTTTGAAAATAATGAGAATATGATTTTTCTAAATTATAAAGATTTTAGAAAATAAACATTCTGCTAAAATTTAGCAAAAAGCTAATTCTAACTCATTTTCTTTTATTGATTGCTAATAGTCTCCCGATAGGGCTTATTTCCTATATTAAGTTTATTTACATAGGAAATCACTGCCTGCCAGTTCACTGAAGTATGGCCCAGGCCTTGACCAAAAGGTTTCTTTACGTCCCCACAACCTCATACTTAAGTTAGGACACACACGTTTCTCTTAGGTTCTTTCTTCTTAGAGTAAGGAACCTAATTTTTGCCCCAGGAGTACATTTGATATACCGTTTTGTCTCTAATGGCACATTTCTGCCAAAATCACATACTGACTACAATTCTTTGGATAATAATAATAAGAAAAGCTGGTTGATCATAACACTCTGATCCTTCAGGTGGAGTTAATAGCAGTAGGTTGAAACCATAATTCACATCATAAGTTACACAGCAGTTGTGCCTGTAACACAGTTAGGAGAGAGGTGACTTTTCATGCAGAAATACAGTAGCACTTAAACATTGAAAAACTATTTTCTGTACTGCTGTGTGAATATTCTAGGGAAAAAAAATACCTGATTATTTAGTATTTTCTCAGGCAAAACTCCCAATAAATTTGATGAGAAGTTTCCCTTACTAAACAGTGCAGAATTAGCTCATTTAATTTTTCTTGAGCTATTTTACGGTTTTGCAATAAAGTAGAATATACATGCCCAATAAAACTTGTTAAGAGTCAGCTCAGGGATGTGTACTTATTCTTTTATTGTATACAAATAAATGCTTGAAGTATAGATCTTTATTTCTGTAATATTTATTGTTATTTCATATCTTGACATAAGAACGATTCTACAAGGGCTTTGACAAATACAGTGAAACTAAACAACCATTCAGTCTACTCCAGTAAATTTGCATCTGTGTTTCCCATGATGATGCTGCATTTTGTACTCTTTCATATTTTAGAGTGGGTATGTCACATCCATCAATAGTTGGGAATTGCACTCACTATAAAGCAGAGCCCTAACACATAGAAGTGCCAGACTGATGAAAACACGAATTGAAAAGCAATGAAGCAATCCCTAATGAACAGGCGAACATGACTTCTTTAGCACTAAAAAAGTCAATGAGGTGAAACAGTTTCCCCCACCAAATGAATATGGTGAAAATCAACCTATCTTTGAACCCTGTAATTTCTCATCTTCATACCAACCATATACATGGAACCACCATTCTAATGTGCCTGAGTTTTACCATTGAGAGCAAGATAAGGTACGTTTCTTTAGCAGTTCCCACGTACCCATTAACCCTTTGCATTTGGATGTTTTGAAGACTTTCAGTAGTCAGCAATAACCTTGTGTTTAACAAAGCCAAATACGTTTTTAAAGTTCATCCTACTCTAACAGCTGAAGTATGAAATTCTTCTAGGATGGCTTCTGTGGGCTGACACTCTACTTCTTCTCTTCCCACTGAAGAGCGCCTTTAAATTCTGCTATGGTATTATTTTCCCCCTTAAATTTTATCTCACCCCATAAATGACAGTATTGCTCAAAGCTTCTGCTTTATACTTTCATCCTTTCTCTCTTCCTGCTTCCTTTTTCTTACCACTCATCTACCATTTTCAGAACTGACTACCTCTATCTCAAGGCAGTTGACACCCAAATGTACAACTGCAGTTCTGTTTATCATACAAGAACCAGTCCTGAATTTCGGCTTCCACTCAAATATGTATGAGAATTTCCCCTAGGTGGTTGAATGTCCTGGCCTCAGGCTGACTTTGTCAGCCTTAATTCATGCATCCAGTATGATCGAGGCACAATGCCCCTAGTGGAGAACACAAGGATGGCAGGACACAGCCTGTGTTCTTTCACAGTTTGCAAACATATAAACAGACAAAAACAATGCAATGTGACAGCTAGTGAAATAGAGCAAAGCTCTGTAAGGACTCAGAGCATTTCTTTCTTGTCCTGTCCCCATTTATTCTAATTGCATCACTGTTTTCCCATACTCCAAACTGGAAACCTCAGATTTATCCTTTGTTCCTCCAGTTGACAATTTCCTCTAGCTTTACTTCTGAATCATGGTTTGAAGGAGCTCCTGCTTTATATACCTTTGCCTTTCAACTGCATCTCCTCCTATAATAATACTTCTATAATCCCATTACTTCTGCCTCTGGCTTCCCTAACATGGATAGATTAAGGACTCTTCGTGATGGGTCCCAACCTATTTTCTGTTTCTACTTAATACACGCTCACATTCACAATCAAACAGAGCTCCATGATATTTTCCAAACAGATTTTTTTACTAAAAAATGTATTTTTTTCCCTTTGAGTTACTCTTATTCTTGGCTCAGAAAATTGAATTCCTATATGTTCTCAAGGTTTGGATAAAATCCAAATTGCCAAGTAATATTTACTAGTCCTTCTACCTAAACACAAATTTTCTTTTATGAATTTTCAGAGACATTTATTTACACAGCTTTCAAACTTAGAATATTTTGTGATGCATTACAGTTTTATATACCCACACAAATGTATGCACACACACACATACACACACACACACACACTCCTTCTCTCATTAGATGAAGAGATAACATAGTGGAAAGAGCTAGGTTTTAGAATAAGATAGATCTGCCCTTTACAAACTACAATAGCTTATTCAAGTTACCACCTCTCTGAGTCTTCATTTTCTCATCCATAAAATTAAATGTGATAAATAATGCAAAGTACCTTGTAGTAGAGTACATGGCATATTGCAGGTATTCAGTAAAGGCTAGTTGTAATAACAATGAATAATGGAAGTAGAAACTTATTGTGAAAAGGAACCATGCTCTCCTACTCTGTTATTTTTGACAAGGTCTAACAGAGGCCTTTGCCTGCACTTGACCCTCAGTAAATGCATTTTCTATGAATGAATATATAGATGTGCTATACTTCTTAACAATATGATTTTCTCTCTAAGGACTCTTCAGTGATGCTTCAGATTTCAGATTATCTTTTGTGCTTAACACTACTTTCAGCACATCTTGGATTCTTTTTCCATACCCACTTGTCCCTCTTATAGTTACAGAGTTTCTATAAAACCATCATATTAGACACATATTCCTTGATCCTTCCAAACATTCTCTTTCTGGGACATTTTCTCCATTTCCCGAAATGCTTAATTATCATATAGTTGATATGCATTTTCTGGAGCTCTTAATTATCACATGGTTGATATGTGGTAGGAGATAATTTAACCAATTCTCCATTCCTCTAGCAGCCTCGTCCTGTAGGTGGCCCTGGGAGCAAGCGCTCTACCCAACGACTTTTCCTGGTTTCCTCAAGGGTTCAGGGGCAGCATTTCCAGGCAGTGGCAGAGGCAGAATCTAAACACAGCTACACACGAATTTAGAGTGTGACTGCCCAACTATTTACAATGCTACCATCTCTTATTCTCATGTCTTCTGTTTGTTTTCGTTTTTGTTTTTGTGTTTTTGATTTATGACCGGGCGCAGTGGCTCATACCTGTAATCCCAGCACTTTGGGAGGCCGAGGCGGGTGGATCACGAGTCAGGAGATCGAAACCGTCCTGGCTAA
>NW_012106697.1:804030-813666 GCF_000951045.1 Mandrillus leucophaeus | reverse complement strand
AATCTGCACATTAACTTCCACCTCTACAGTGTTGTGAAACAACTCAAACAATGGTCATTCAAGCCTAGCACTGCTCAGAAAGAACACCCTGGAATATCTCTTGCCTATTTCCACGTTTCAGATAATATTTCTGACATGGCCAATTTTGACAATGAGGTCATACACTCTAAAATATATTTGCATATATTTAACATGCATTGGCAACATTTAGTCAAAATATTTATTCCTTACACTAGAATACTTTGTATCTTCATTCATGTGTTTCCTTTAATGAACTGAGGGCAGGGTGCCCATATCAAATTCCCCTGAAATGCTAACTGCTGAAGAAATTTTAGAGAATCTCTAAGAAAAACAAAATGACTGAAGATCTAAGAAAAGAAGAGAACACAAACAGATATACCCATGGAAACAAATAAAGAGGAATTACATAAAAAGCCTTCTATATATAACCCATTGCCCATAGTAATTCCTATTTTCCGACAGTTCTACCAACAATTCATTAACATTTTATCTGAATCTATCAATCTATCTTTACTAATAATCACACATTTTTTACTTTACAAGAAAAATATCATACATATCAATGGCACTACATTTTATCATAAAATATGTACTAAAATAGCACAAACAGAAAAAATGTTTTAAAGTAGTTAGTAAGAGGCCTATTATTGTACCTATTCATTAAGATGTAATGCAAATAACTACATTAGTCTACTTACAGACATATTATAGTGCCTCTTCATCCCAAATTGATTTCCTATGTCTCCAACAGTGCCTGTCTTGAATAATACCTTGGTTTATCCACTCAGGTATTTAATGGGCACCTGAAACATAACCCAGTCTAAAACACTCTTGATTCCCCAGGCTGCTGTACCCACTGTCTTCTCTGCCCCTCTCCACCCAGTAGATCACATTAAAAACCTGGGGGTCATCCTTCAGTCTTGTATTTTTTCTACCCTCAATATTAAATCCCTCAAAAAGCATTTTGGCCTTCTGACCTCTCCTAACCATTGCCACATCTACCACCACCACCTCACTAGACATCGTGAACTTCTCCCCAAATTAAAGAAATATATTCTCCCTTATGTCACTCTTTCAAAACCCATGTCTCTAACCAGTCTCTTTATTCAATAGGCAACAGCAAAACTCTTCTTCTAAAGTCATGCTATATCACTACCATGCCTTTTATCTTCCAATGACTTCTCATCCCAATAAGAAAAAAAAAAAAAAAATCAAAACTGTACTATGACCTAGAAGGTGCTATATGTCCTGATCCCTGGGTAGCTTCCTGACCTCACCTTGTGCCTTAGTGTCTGAAATCAGCATGTCTTTTAGTTTCTCCAAAAGGCTTTCCTCTTTCTCAAGATCTTCCAGATTTTTAATAGCAATTCCTTTCACATACTTCATAACATTTATCAGAGAGGACTTTCCTGACTTAAAAATGTATTCCCAACAGTTTTTATCTCTTTAACCAACATTCTTTTTCTTTGTATTACTAAGCACTCGGTACTTTTTTTTTTTTAATTTATGGTTTACACTTATTTATTGTCTGTTACTCCCTAGAATAAAAGTTTCACAAAAAACATGACTATTTTTCCTGTGTTTTGTGGTATCTTCATTGTTCAAAACAATATCTAAAATATGGCAGGCATTATATAAATATTTGTTGAATGAATGAATTAAAAAGCAAATGATTAAGAGAATAGTACATATCTACTTAATAAAAGTTTTTATTGTCTCATACATATGAATAAAAATGCCAAATTACAGTAACTTTGTACAATTTTTCAAGAATAATATTCTTTCTAGGTTTACATGAAGTAATTGTAAGTAGGACAATTTTATTCTATTAATACAGAAGGAAACCAATAGTCACATAAGTGAGCCTTCTAAGCCCACGATGCTTGACAGAACTTTGAGAAACGTACATATTATATTAAAATAATTTGTATCTGTGTCATTTGTCATATTATTAAACATAGATTCCTTGCCTTTCCTCTGTTAATACTATGTTTATAAACATACTCTTCTGATAATAAAATTCTAATCAAAATACAGCCCTGAGATTTACCTACAGCTTTGATATTTTATATTCTGATGTTAAGTAGAAACATTTAAGGTCTTGTATATTTCAAAATGGACTCCCAAAAATAGTCAAACAGAAATTTTTAGCACATGTTTAAGTTTCTTTCAAGAAGGCTGTTTTTAAAAATTGCCATATATGTTCTAGAGACCAGCAAAAATAGCAGAGAATCCTAATTTTATAATTTAACTGATGGAAAAAAAAATCTAACGTGTCAAAAATTGAACCTTATAATAATTAATAAAATTCCTTATTTTGTTTTTATTAAGGTGCACACACATTATGACCTTTCTTATTCCTAATTTTATCACTATTCCTGATAGAAAAGACTAAGATGAAATTTAAATAAAAATAGTATTATGCATTTTGAGAAGCAATGTGATGAAGATCAGTAAGGTCTTACTAAAATGCCATGCCGCGCTAACAACCTTTGGTTTTGATAGGATTATTTGACCGGAAGAAGAGCAATAGACTTGGCCGTACAGAAAGGGCCCAGCCAGAACATATTCATTTCCTGCATTCCCCTTGGGTTAGAAGGGCTTCACTACATGGCTAAGACTACAGCACCACCTTATCATCTCTTATAAAGAATGACACATTTAGGCCGGGCATGGTGGCTCACGCCTGTAATCCCAGCACTTTGGGAACCCAAGGTGGGTGGATCACTTGAGGTCAGGAGTTTGAGACCAGCCTGGCCAACATGGTGAAACCCTGTCTCTACTAAAAATACAAAAATTAGCCAGGTGTAGTGGTGGGTTCCTGTAATCCCAGCTACTTGGGAGGCTGAGGCAGGAGAATTGCTTGGACTCAGGAGGCAGAGGTTGCAGTGAGCCGAGATCATGCCACTGCACTCCAGCCTGGGTGACAGAGCGAGACTCCACCTTAAAATAAATAAATAAACAAACAAACAAATAAATAAATAAAATAATGATCCTAAGAGGTCATTAAAAAAAGAATGACACATTTGCCACTTTTTCACTAATAAACAATCCATAAGACTTAACCTTCACATTTGAGAGAAATGACATGCAACTTGCATACTGAATTAATGATATAGACTCAAATCAGAATTGAACTTCTTTATCTACTTGTCAATAATATTACAGCAGTGCTGGCTGCCCACATGTGATGATCTCAGACTGTCTGATTCATCTGCAATCTGCAACTGGTATTCTTTAATCCTCTCATCTATGCATGGGTTTAGGGAACTCTTCCCTTACCACTAGTTTGAGAAGTTGTAATAATTGACAAAGGAATTCTTAGGATTCATCTTATTTTATTTTTTGATACAGAGTCTCACTCTGTCACCCAAGCTGGAGGGCAATGGCATCATCTCAGCTCACTGCAGCCTCCTCCACTTCCCGGGTTCAAGCGATTCTCTTTCCTCCACCCCCCAAGTAGCTGGAATTACAGGCACATGTCACCCCGCTCATCTAATTTTTGTATTTTTAGTAGAGACAAGGTTTTGCCATGTTGGTCAGGCTGGTCTCAACTCCTGATCTCAAATAATCCACCCGCCTCAACCTCCCAAAGCACTGGGATTACAGGTGTGAGCCAACGCACCTGGCCAAGGTTTATATTCTTAATGTGTGTTGATTTCCATTCTTTAAAAAATAATACAGAAAATAATCATTTTAATATGTTTATTTTTGTAATACAATAGTTTAAGAACCTTTGTGTGTTTAATTTAAAAATTACGTATTATCTTGGCAACCACATGTTTAATGACCCTGTTTTTAATGTATTTTAAACTACCTCAAGTCATTGACTTGAGGCACAAAGGCTATTAAAGTCAACAGATTTAGGCAAACTCTAACTCATAGCAACATTAAGATGATCAAATGAGATAGCATGTTATCAAATGCCTTTAAAACGGTGAATTTTATCTAAGTGTCTTAATTTCTTACAAATAATAGTTGTCTATTAAGTATCTAATATAATCAAGCACAATACTATGTGTGCTTTAATTCTTTTCTCATTCCATCTTTATTATAAAATAATAATTCATGATCAATTCCATTTTCCAAATGAGAACATAGAGATTCATGGTGGAGTCACTGAGGCCAATTATATCTCCTTGCTGAAGGAGGTATAACTGGTAAATGATGAGCAAGGAATTGAATATAAGTTTATCTAACTTCATCCCTGTGTTCCATCTGTAACCCTCCCAATGCCTCCAGAAAAAGAAAGAGCCCAATAGGGTAACAGTTTTCAAAGATAAAAAGCCCATTACTTACTAACTCTGCCACGTCTGGCAAAGTGTAGGGTAGATAGTGCCATGGATATAGTTAACCCTTCTCTAATTTTCCTAAGGCTGACATGGATGTTTTAGCTATTTCTATTTTAATCATTGTATAAAACATGCTGTATAAGTTTAATAACCTCTTTAATCATTGAGAGGATGTGGGGCTCCTCTCATTGGAGTCTCTACCAATGATGACAAATTCTTAACAAAATAGTTGATGGATGCCTAGGATGTGCCAAGTACTTCTTAGGACCTGTGGAATGCATTAGAAAACACTGTTCCATGGCTCAGTCTAGATGAAAGAGAAAAAATGTAAAAAGCACAATAAATAATAAATTATATAGAACGTTAGAAATTAAGTGTTTGAAAAATAGCACAACTTAAGAGAGTAGTAGCACAGACGAAGGAGAATGGTAGCAAAGCTGTAATTTTAAATAAAATTGTCAAGAACGACGTTGTTGACAAAAAGACATTTGATCAATGAGGGGATGGAAGTAGGGGGTTAATTATATGAACACAATACAGACAATAGAGAAGACTTTGGCAGGCAAGAAAATAATCGGCGCAAAGGCTTTAAACCCAGTGAGTTTAAAGCAGAATAAGAAAGAACCAAGATAGGGATGGGGGCTGGAAAATCATGGTCTCACCTGTCTTCATAAGAACTTTGACTCTAATGGACATGTGAGTCACCAGGAGTGCTTGACTGCAGGAATGACATAGTCTAATAACGTCAGGGTTTCCTCATTATATAGGGGTCAGTTTGGGTGCTGTATTGAAAGTGGATTTTAGAATAAAGAAACAGAGAAAGATGGAGACTAGTTAGAAGGTAATGTTGTTAATCCTGGTGAGACATGATGATGGCTTAGTCTAAGGTAGCACAAGATGATGAGAAGTGTTTGGATTCTGGATATTATTCTTAGTAAGAGCCAATAGGACTGTCTTAAAGATGACTGGGAAAGTTGAGGGGGACAAGATTAGGTTTGGAATGAGATCAGAGAAAAGCAAGACTTGAGATTTGGCTATGTAGAGTTCCAGACACCTATTAGATATCATATCTTGTCACTATCTTGTGTTTGTTGAAGTCATCAGTAACAACTGTGGTGACCTTCCCTTGAACTCAAGTGCAACCACAGACTCCTTCCCAGTAAAGGACTCTGGTAACCACTGCCGGTGGAGATAAGCTTACATTAGACAAGGAAGCTATTTGCCATCACTCTGAATTGCTGGTTGTTAACTGAAGCATTAACCAGCTGCATAGGGTAGATGTTTCTTCCACCTGCTGACAAATACTTGTGCTTTTACCTATTTTTTTTTCTTTTTTTTTTTTGGACAAGGTCTCACTCTGTCACCCAGGCTGGAGTGTAGTGCCATGATCACAGCTCTTGACCTAAACTCAAGCAGTCCTCCCACCTCAAACTCTCATGTAGCTGTGACTACAGGCATGCACCACTACACACTGCTAAATTTTAAAATTATTTGTGGTGATGGGCGTCTCATTATGTTGCCCAAGTTGGTCTCAAACTCCAGGCCTCAAGAATCCTCCCACCTTGGCCTCCCAAAGCACTGGGATTTCAGGCATGAGTCACCATGCCCAGACTGCTTTTACTTTACATATGCATTTGAGGTAGAGACTCATTTAGAGTGCATTACTCAGATCATTTTGTTAGTGGAATGTGGTCACGTTAGAATTACATTTCTCTGAAAGTATGTTTTCTTTTTGACTTGGAATCATTAAAACCTTGAGATAATTTACACACATTATAAGCCATAAATTCAAAATTACATAATAATGTCTTCTGTAATTCTGTATATTTCTATACAGCTTGTTTAGCAATAAAATAAAATAAAATAAAATAAAACTCAAGGGTGGTCTTTTTTGTTTTACTTTATACTTCACATAACACTTCTGATAAACTCCAATTCTGGGTCAACATCTCATTCCAATAGCATTTGAAGGTCAATACTAACCTGCTTGATTTCCTTCAAACAGAGAACTGTTTTTTAGACAGATTCCAACTTGATGCATCTATGTGAAAAGGGAGATGAGATTAAGTCAGCCACCAAAGCATGTGGTTTAGTAAATAAGGATAATGTTCAGAGAGGAGAAAGGGAGCAAACAAGAACTCATCTCCGTTGTTGCGGTTACTGTAATTACCAGGATCTAGGAAGTAACAATAATTATGCCTAAAGGAAAAAAGGAAGATAAATATAACAGCTCAGTGTCTCTATGCACCAAGACAATTAATGCACTGGATGAGAATGTCAGGATTCAGGAGGATCTTGGCAGATCGAGTGACAGGCAGAAACTGACAGAAGGTTATTTAACAAGGATAAGTTAAGTTCATAATTTCAGAACTTTTATTTGGATGAACATATAATTTTGTATAAGTGTTCCAATATTTTAAAGATAGGAAACATCTCTCAGAATTTATAGAGAAAAGATAGGAAGCCTGGACACCTGGCATCTGGTTCCAGATCCTCAGAAAACTACGTATGTGGCCTTGGCGCATGGCGGTCAAAGCTCTGTTTTCACCACTCTCAAAATGATGGAGGCCCGACTTTATCACTAAGTCTTTTCCCTTCCACAGGTAAACATTTCTATGAGCCTAGATACTGACTGACAGGATGTCAATAAAGTAATGAAGCTAAACCATATTTCCAGGTTTTAGTCACTGCATAAAATGCACATACATCCTATCCAATAAGTACATACCCCAGATAACTTAAAAGATAAGCTTTAATGCATGTGTTTCCCAGGTCTTGCAGCATTTTCCTTTACCTTGTCAGAGTCCATTTCCACAAGAAGGCAGACACAGAATTGTATACTTGGAAAACACTGCCTAATGTTTATTTAATAACTTTGTTCAAAATCCTATCGCATATAAAAATAATACACAAAACAATATGTAGGATGTATGTTTAATGAAAACTAAATATTAATCTAATAAGAATTACTTCTTTTCTTTTTCTTAAAGTTTGAAAGTCATTGACTCTCATCTGATTTCATTAAACAAAAAATCACAGAATTTTATAAGTCAGATCTCTCCTTGGATTCTATATTACACTTTGCCACGCTTTTGGTCAAAATATAACTCGTATTTATTGGTGCAGTCATGAGAAAGTTTCTTCAGAAAAGATCAACAAAAATAAAGCTCAATGAAGCTCCCTATTGCAGTGTGTGTAACAGAAAAGAAAATAAGAACTCTTAAGTACATGCTGCAGCTGAACAGGCCAGCTCCTGGATATTGCACGAAATTCTGCTGGGTGCCCGAGAGTATTGTTCTTCAGAACCCAAGAAGATTTTATCAGCTTTCTGTTGACAGTGCAAATCCAGAATTAGCTACAGTAAGCAGAATAATCAATTAGTAGTTTTTGGCCTTCTCACCTTCTACAACTCCCTGCTGATGCCTTGTACAGGTACTGCTGAATTACACTGTGATTGGCAGGGACGTCTCATGAAGAGGCAAACAGACAATTTCTGTTGTGGTCCTATGTCAAATTAACTATCAATATGTTAAACAACAGCTCCTATTTTGACAGAAGATCCAATATGGAGACTAAAAAGGCTGCAGGTGTCTTCATAGCACTCTGACATTTTCATTATTGCATTGCAGATCCAGTGTCGGACTAGTTGTTCATTGAAATTTGAATGAGAGTTGAGCAATTGATTTAACTGGGTCTTAAAAATAAAAACCTGTTTTTTTTCTTGATACAATGGTGAAACTAATATATACAAGATTAAGTTTCCAGCCTGAATGTTTTTATAGGTGGAAAACAAAAACGTTTAGAAAATGGAAATGATCTAATGAAACATAACATATCCCATTTTGAACACGATCATTCAGCCAGGTGAGGTCTGAGGTTTGTCTGTCAGTACTTTAATTGTATCCCAGGCAATGGAAGAGTTATTCATTTATCCAGGAATAGAGATGACCTAACTCAGACTCACTGCAAAGCTCTCAGAAGCCCCGAAGCTTTGGACTTTCAGCTTCCTAGCCACCAAGATCATTTCTGCAGGCCTTTTAGAAACAGGCTCACATCCTTACATACCAGGTTTTCATTAGTTCTACTAAACTACTGCAGCAGAAGAGATTAGTTTGCAGATAACTGTATTCAAATTTCAACCACATACCCTGGCTGAACACAAATTTCCTTTATCCTTTGAGCAATTGCTGTGTACAAGAGCCACCATTCATGGAACGTTTAAAGCTGCTGCCCATGCATCCCTGCCTGGTCCACCACTTTCCATCCTGCCCTGGGAACAGGCATTACTTTGTAATTTTATTGCAATTGATATTGGAGTGATAGAATTTCAGGATAGAAATTTCATATATACATTCTGCTGTATGATACTTAGAAGGTGATTTTATGGGATTACTTTATGCAATACAAAGTTGTCTTTATTTTAATAAAGTGATTAATATTTTCAGTGTGTATACATGTATCAGCCTAGTGTCACATAAACATGGACATTAATAAATATTCAGTGAACACCTAAATGGCAATGTTATCATTGACACTCTACTGTTTACATTATTGCATATTTTAAGGAAACGTGTACCTTATATTTAAATATGTGTAATTTCAAGCTTGTCCCTAATGTCGAGTCTGTAGGCATCCTGTCATTGTTTTGGTAAACCTTTCCTTTACTTTTATTTTAAGGGCAATGTTTGACCTTTGCTGAAGGTATTCATCACCCTATAATCAAAACATTTTCACAATGTAAAAAATAAAACCTCAAACATAAAACAACAACAAAAATCTGTAATATTTTGCGACTCTATCTGACACTCCTTTTCATGTAAATGTTATTTTGTTTTCTATGTCTTCTCTTGATTTTAAATTGCATATTTTCATCTTCTTACAAGGCCATATTTTATTATTTTAGTGTTATTACCCCGTTTACACATGTGTTCTTGAATCACTTCTCAAATATGTGTCATCATTCTTTTGAAATACATTTACTCCTGAGTCTGAAAGCCTCCATTTCCTGTGGATTCCAAAATGATTCCTGGAAATTGAAGGTAAGGGGAGTTCTTGAGTGATATACCTATGTTTAAAAGAAACTATAAAATTGATGTCTTAGGAACTGAGGTATAACAGCCCCTGCATTCTGCGCCACTCCCTTCATTTCTTCCTGAATGCGATCTTAAATAAACAGCAAGGTCGCGTTTCAAAATTTGCTGAGTCTGTGATACCGTCACATCACACCTACCAGCCTTGAGTCACTTCCCTTGGGATAGTGCTCTTCTTCCCCGGGCAGAGGAAGTAATTGCCTCTCTACTCCTTTTTTTTTTTTTTTTTTTTT